>NC_141025.1:14912500-14997500 GCF_052040795.2 Danio rerio
AGAGGTCCCGGAACAGATCAGGGTAACAGATCCGGCATGTTACCAGAGAAGGGAGAGGTGTCGCGGACCAATATGAAGAGTGAAGGGGGTTGGGGATTCGTGGAAGAGTGGGGCAAGGCAGGGGTGCTTGTGAGGAGGGGAAGCGGTAAAATGAGGTTTTAGATCCGGATCCTGTTTTGGCACAAATTAAGCCATGCCTTTAGTCCAGTACCACAATAGTTTTGATGTCATAGCTTAGTGTACAAATAAAACAAGACTACAAACTATATAAAAAGTCAAAGTTCATAATCTATATATTACAAAAGTGGTGGCTCAGTGGTTAGCACTGTCACATTACATTAAGCAGGTCGCTGATTCGAGCCCCAGCTGGGCCAGTTGGCACTTTGGTGTGAAGTTTGCATATTCTTCCCATGTTTTTGTGGGTTTTCTCCAGGTGACTCAGTCCAAAGACATGCACAGGATGAATTGAATGAAATAAATTGGCCGGTTGATTCCGCTGTGGTGACCTCTTAAATAGACACTAAGCTGAAGAAAAATTAATAAATTTTTGAATAAATTTCTCAAACTTATTTATTACCATTTCATGGCTGAAACCCAAGAGATCCTGCAATCTTTGAATGGTGCTGGTTTCCTGCTGTTTATTGGGTAAAAATAGGTAATAGGGTAGGAAACAGAGCTCAATGCTTGCTGTGCAATTCTCCCTAACATGGAGATGTATTCCGTTTTTACTGTTCTTCCAGATGGTGAACCTCAGGGAGTTCCCCAACTTTTAGCTTGACAGAGGAGACTGTTGCTTGTCCCAGTATGTGAATGTATGCTCAATATAGTCAACCCTCGTATTGGCAATTGGTGTCTAGATATGTGATTCCTTTTTCAGACAATCCTATATGTATTTTTATTTTATTTTATGTTTTATTTACAGTGGGGAAAATAAGTATTTAACATGTCACAATTTTTCTTAGAAAACATATTTCTATAGGTGTTGTTGACTTGAAATTTTCACCAGATTTTGCTAACAATGAAATAAATTTATATATGCAAAAACAAATCTAATTAGTTTACAAATTAAATTATGTATAATAAAATTAAATGACAAAAAGTATTGAAAAAGTATTGAAAATGAAAAAGGGAGGTCAGGAAAGGCAGTGAAAGCCCAGACAGCAGCTGAAATCTCTTAGTAGTTCTTCAGAAATCCTCTGCCATTCCTCATTTTAAATAAATATTAGCTGCTCCAGTCTGACATCGCCAATAGCAGGATGATGAAGATATGAAACCAGGGTTGACATTTCAGCCAGACTATGATCCAAAAGACAGACAAGGAAACTCTCAAAAGCTTTCAGAGAAAGAGAATCAAGCTGTAGAATGGCCCAGCCAATCACCTGATTTGAATCCAATAGAAAATACAAAATAAAGATCAGATTTGATAAACAACACCAAGAGAATCATCAAGATTTCTACACTCTGTTGGAGACTGTGACATTTTTTTTTACACCCAACAGTGTGTATAGCTCTTTTTTCTATATGAGAATCATCTTTAAGCTGACATTATTAAAAAAACTTTTATATAAAGTATTAAATACATTTCAGTAGTTCAGTATATCTAATTTTTCCGATTTTTTTTATTTTGTTTTATTTTTATGTTTGGATTGTTTGTTTTTACCAAAATCTGGTTCAATTCCATATCAACAGCTCTTTTAGAAATATTATTCCCAGAAAAAAACATGACGTGTTCAATACTTTATTTTCCCCGCTGTTTTTTTATTTTTATGCTCATTTTTATGCCCATAAATGTGTTTCGTCACAAGCATCTTTCCCTCGTGGTTGATTGAGTCTCCCTTTAGGAATGGAACATTTCCCCAACACAACATGCTGTCATATTAATTCAATGTTTCTAGCATGAACCAATCATGCCTTCTATATTCACGTCCCTTTAGGTAAATCTGGCCCTCAGGGATGCTGTTGGGATATTATGCATTTGGATAGTGTTTTTGTGCTCACATTACTTGCTAGGCAACAACACTCATAACTTGTTCAGTGTTGTAGTGCTTTCCATAAGAACCTCTATCTTGTTGGTCTCCAACCCAATACAGAGACACTAACTGAAACTGAACATATTTGTTGTGAACATTATCTACATTTCCTGATGGAGGTAATGGGGACGTTATATCTATGTAATCACAACGCTGAACCCCAAGCTGAATGCTAGCATGATTTTCAGCAAGTCTGATGAGTGTCTGTGTTGGCACTCCTTAAAGTCGGCGTGAAATCAAAATGCTCTATGTGTTTTTTTTTTTTTTTTTGCTAGCACATAGTAATTCTTCAGAAATAGAAAGAGTAATAACATATTCTACTCAAGCAAAAGTACTGTTACTACAATAAAATTATATTTAAGTAAAAGAAAAGTTACATGTTTAGAAATCTACTTAAGTACATGTAAAATTCAACTTATTAAATTGTACTTGAGTAATTTTTTGAGAAACTATTTCGTTAAAATGCTGGGATGGGGTCGATGGGGGATTTTAGTATAACTCTAGTTAAAAAAAAAACATCAATCGGTGCAGTAAAGTTTTCTGCTGGTGGCTGAAGTGCAGTAACGTGGTTTTCGAGCGTTGATTTACGTTTTATTTTTTTGTTATATTATTTTATTTAAAAATATTTTTAAATCATATAACGAATATGATTTAAAATGTAGCGAAGTACAATTCTTAAGGTAAAAAATACAGATTTTAAACACTACTCCAGCACAAATTCACACAAACACACACAAAAAATACTCAATTATAGTAATGCAAGTAAATGTAATTAAAAAAAAAAAAGTTTTTTATTTGAATATTCAAAAAGGTACACAATTTAAGATGATAGAAATACAAAGAAAATGAAACAATAACAAAAATACCAAAGACAACAACAATACAGTCAAATACTGGCAGGTGCATGTGTGTGTGTGTATATGTGTGTGTGCATGTAAAGATAACACACACACGCATATATATATATATATATATATATATATATATATATATATATATATATATATATATGGAAAACAATCAGATAGAAAGAAACCAGTCAGTGATAAGGAGTGACAACAATGCCAGTGATATAATAATAATAACAATCACAGTAAACAAGCAAGAATGGACAACAGTAATAATCATTAACAACAACCACTACAACAACAACAATAATAATAATAATAATAATATATATATATATATATATATATATATATATATATATATATGTATAACTCCCTTCGAATTTTTTTGCTAATGAGAATTAAAAAAACTATTTGCTAATGCTTAATAAATGATTCATTCATTTTCTTTTTGGCTTAGTCTCTTTATTAGTCCAGGGTCGCTACAGCAGAATGAATCGCCAACTTATCTCGCACATTTTTAAGCTGCGGATGCCCTTCCAGCTGCAACCCATCCCTGGGAAACATCCACACACACACTCATTCACATTCATACACTATGGACAGATTAGACTACCCAATTCAGCTGTACCGCATGTCTTTGGACTGTGGGGAAAACCGGAGCACCCGGAGGAAACCCATGCGAATGCAGGGAGAACATGCAAACCCCACACAGAAATGCCAACTGACCCAGCCGAGGCTCAAACCAGCGACCTTCTTGCTGTGAGGCTACAGCACTGCCTACTGCGCCACTGTGTCGCCCTAATAAATGAGTCATAGTGTGTAATTGTTAAGTGTTACCTCACTTTTAGTGCTTTACTGTGCGAAAAATAAAAATAGGTGAGTCAGTAAATGATTGCTTTTTTATTTTTGTCTCCTTCTAACGGTTGCACGTAGGGCATGGGATGAGAAACACAGCTGCGTCATGATCAGTTCAAAACGTTTCAGATATTATCAAGTTATTATGCATGTTGTTGACAACAATATAACACCAGTGGAATGAAAAATGATGTGGCATAGCAGGATGTTTGAGCCCTGACTTAGTGACACAGACGTCAACAGTTGCTGCCATTGTGCTCAAACTAATAGAAAAAAGAATGTGTTTAGATTGTAAAGATGTTCATCTGGTATTGTGACAGCCTGTCAAATTGGCCTGAAAGTGTTTCTGAATGTAATCCCCGTGATATGGATCCTCTGTGCTTTTATTGTGGGCTCTCCCTGAGTTTTGAGTCTGATATATCTATTGAGAATGGAGCTGTTTTTCATGCACAACTTCTGCAAGTAAAAAAGGAAAAGCTTTAACTTACAGAGAAACAGAAGAAAAATGTTTTCTATGTTGTTGTTTTTTACGTATTTTGTCATTTCAAGGTTTTTAGGAAGGACTCATGCATCTTACTTTGCGTGACGGCTAGTTTATCAAGTAACCTAACAGCTCATGGACAAACGTGGAACAACCCCACAGGGACACTTTAACTGCTACAATGGATGCAATTTACCTTTTTTATGTTCATGTTTAATATGACATGAGGGCACATCCTAGTGCCTGAAATCAATTTGCACATTTTAAACATCAAACCACTTTAAAAGATATGTGAGAAGCACGAACACACATACAAATAGCATGAGATTGAATAATCACAGGGAAAACATTGTCAACAGATTCATCCTAACAATCTTATCTGTGACTGGCCATCACCCCTACTTTCTACTAATTAATTAATGTCCTGCAAACCAACATCATGTGTCATCTAATTAATGAATCATGTTGCCAAAGTCGCTGGGTAAACAAGGCTTAAGTGCCACGTTTGCCCTCACCCCAGCAGGCAGTAATTCCAACATATTGTGTGAAAACAAGATGCTTTGTGCTTGCTTTTTTCTTCTGAAACTTTTATCAAATCTTTTTAGATTCTCAGTTTTCCCAATCGAATGTTACCAAACTGCTATATAAGTGGGCTATAATGGCATAAAACAGCTCTCCAAAACGTTAGTTGTTTTAATCAGTAGCACTCCTGTTGTAGCACTGAACTGTATGATTGGCGAAAGTTGGCTTGGGGTCTTACATTTTACCGCAAATGTATCACGTGCCGCCATTCATATAGCCCATTAGTCTATACTGCTTAGGGGTGCGTTTCCAAAAACCATCGTTAGCCAACTAAGGTCGCAAGTTGCATCATTACAAACATAGTTAGTTTATTTGCCGTTTCCCAAATCTATCATTCCAAATGAACATTCCCAAACTGAATCAAAGTTCTTGGTTGTGTTCTATTTTCTGTCATACCCTTATGCCCTAATCATTTAGAACGTTTCAACATTTAAACTTGGAATGATTAAAAAAAAATTTAAGTCATCTCTCTTCTGTGTAATTTGCATTCAAATTGTTTTAGCCATCTTTATATTGACAATTACGCTTTGACATATTGCATATTGAAATTGTTTATGCCGTCTTGAACACAATCATGACTCGTGAGGAGGCTATAGGTGATCTATTATTTAAGCAGAATTTAGCCTATGTTACGTCTCCAAAGCTTGTGTAAAAAAATATATTTCTAAATATAGCATACGTTAATGGTTTTAAACTTTAGTGAGAAAAGTATTTGTACTATAGGCAAATATGACATGGACCTGTTGATTAAAAGATTTCTGCAGTGGTTTGAATGTGTCAAATTGTAAAAGTAGACTTTTCAAAAAATAAAATAAACAATATTCCACATAATAATAATAATAATAACGATACTAATAATAATAATAATAATAATAATAATAATAATAATAATAATAATAATAATAATATTATTATTATTATTAATAATAATAATAATAATAATAATGATGATGATGATGTTGATGATGATGATTATTATTATTATTATTATTAATATTATTAAGTATGTTTTTTTTTCATCTCTTAATGAATAGCCTACTGTTCATTAGGCCTACAACCATTAAAGATTGATATGATTTTCATATGTGTTCTGAATATGTTTTAGCTAAGTGATTTTACTGTATTTGGCATATTCTCAGTAATATTTGTAAAGAAAACATAGGCTTTATATGAGCCAATTACATATATATTTTTTAATTATTATGGAAAAATGTTTTTTTACCAAAACTAATATTGGATTTTTTAATGTGTGTGCATGTGAAACTATATAATTTGCACAAAAATTATGCTCTTTTTCTCTCTAAAGAAGTAGTTACTTCACCCCGTTTGGAGCGTCATTATGGACGCTTTTCGTTAAACAATGTGGTTCAAACAATGGATTTACGACAGAGAAACTGCGCGTTTTGGGAAACACTTCTACTACATCGTTCTTTTCCTAAACTTTGCATGGTATCATAACAGTTCAGTCGTGAGTTATGTCATTGTTTAAGAAACGTTCCCAAGAACAACACACAAATGCAATTGTGAAAAATGTTTAAGTCTGTTAAAAAAAAAACAACAACAACAAAAAACAGAACCTTTATTTCATTTAGCTTTTTCTTGTTTACTCAACCTAAAAACATCAGCTGCTCTGACCTAAAATTATTATGTCAGTAATACAAAAAGCATTTAGTTGGGTAAACGTAAGATTATAAATTAGTTTTCTGGAGAAAAAAAAGTTGAGTACCTGAGAAAAAAACAAAAGGAAATAAGGATTATGTTTTTTTTTCTTTGTTTGTTTGTTTACTCAACTTTAGGCATTCCAGTTCCTCAGACAAAAATGTTCAGTTAGCACAACTTAAAAAGTTTTGTGACAGAGCAGTTCACCTCTCAGAAAACTAATAAATAGTCTCATGTTAATCCAACTAAATGTTTTATTTATTTATTTATTATTTTTTTGTATTACTGACATAATAATTTAATATCAATGCAACTGATTTATTCAAACGTTGAGTGAACAAGAAAAAGTGAACGGAAAAAAATTATTGTTTTTTTGTACTGAATTTTTGTGTTGTGCACACTTCATTGAACATGTGCACATAGGCATCACCTATTTATTATGTTTATATATAATAACTTTACTTGATAAAAGCTATTTTCCAGTGATGAGTTGCAGCTGGAAGGGCATCCACCTCTGTAAAACATAAGCTAGATAAGTTGGCGGTTTATTCTGCTGTGGCTACCTTAGATTAATAAAGGGACTAAGCCGAAAAGAAAATGAATAAATGAATTATAAAAGCTATTAGTTACTTTATAATTAATAATTACTAGTAAATAATAGTTACTCTAAGATAACTAATAACTTTACCTTATATGAAAAGGATTGTAATGCAGTTGAATTTTTATTGTAATTCTGATTGAATGTCACCATGCTGTAATTAATGTAATTTATCTACTGCTCAGAACAACAAACCCAAATACACTTCATTGAACGTGCACATAGACATCACCTTTATGATATATAACTCCAGGTTAACTATGATTATATATAATACCTTTAACTGTTAAAAGCTATTAGTTGATAGTTAATTAGTTAACATTATTAGTAACTTAGTTAACCAATGACCTTACCTTTTCTGAATTTGATTGTAATGCTATAATGTGCATCTTTTGTAAAACGGCTTTGAAACTATAATTATTGGGAAAAGCGCTACACAAATAAACTTGAATTGAATTCAACGTAGAAATTAATTAACCTCAGCAATCTATTACCCTAGCAACAACTATAGTATTTTTATCAACTCCCTAGTAATGCATCACAGCAACTGCTTGAATGGCAACTAGCAAGCCAGAACACCCTAGCAACCATTTCAGAGCTAGCCTGTGCATTTAAAATTTGCTCAGGATCTATTGAGAAGACCCTAAAAACCACGTTGTAAAATGCTGTAAAAACACAATTTTTATTTATTCATTTTTTTTTTTTTGCATTCAGATATACACTTACCGGCCACTTAATTAGATACACCTGTACAAACGCTTGCTAACGCAAATTCCCGCTTTTAATTGACTCTTCGCTAAGCCACACCCAAAATCCAGCACCCACCAATCGTGGCTTAGCAACTGTAGCTACGCGCAGGGGCTCTATCAAGATTTCGAGCGAGTGCATATTGAAATCTGATACCCAAAACCTTAAAGCTTGGACGGGATGGTGGAATTATTTCTCTTTTCAAAACCAAAAACCCAAGAGGAGAAATGCCAGCTTGGATCAAGCTCTGTGAGGGGCGCTAAAGGAATTTAGTTAGGTTGGTTTTGTTTTGATATTGCTGACACATTCAGTGATAGACCGACAGCAATAACTCACACACCTCTTACCCTAAACAGATCTAAACTGTGTTTTCTACAAAAATACAAAGTAGGTTATTATTCACAGCTGTCTTATTCCTTTGTTTCGCTCGATATTGTGAGTAATGCTCCGTTTAAGCCTTCGCCACAAATCCATCAGTTTCCCCTTTCTGGCTGTTTCCTCCTTTGAATGAACTAGGTTGAAGCAGTCATGTGTGTTTCCTCGTCGGTTAGTAAGGCTATATTTCATTGCACAACAATAGTTTATCAGGCTTTTTGGCTAAAAATAGAGAAATCAGGGTTACATTAGTTATTATTAGATTATTTTTAAATTTCACCTCTCCTGCTGAGCACGAGCTAAGTTGTTGAATGGTTAGCGGATGAGGAGGCTAGGCTAAGCTAGCTTCAATTTTGATTGAATTATTCTCTAATCGGTTGCCTATTATGTGGTGAATATACTCCTGTAATGCATACTGCAGTTCTTTCTTGTCTGGCTTTTTTCTGATATCTCACCTGTTCGCCAAAAATGACATTAGATCCCTGGCAATGTCTGACACTTGGGTACAACACGTCCAGCCTTGAGGTAGATGGGCTACCGCAGCAGAAGACCATACCGGGTGCTACTCCTGTCAGCTAAGAACAAGAAACTGAGGCTACAATTTGCACATGCTCACCAAAATTGGACAATAGAAAATTGTAAAAACACTGGCTGGTCTGAGTCTCAATTTCTGCTGCATGATTCGGATGGTAGGGTTAGAGTTTGGCATCAACAACGGTTCAGGCTGGTGGTGATAATGGTGTAATGGTGTGTGGAATACTTTTTTTTTTTTTACACTTTGGCCCCATTAGTACCAATTGCACATCATGTCAACACCACAGCCTACCTGAGTATTGTTGCTAACCATGTCTATCCCTTTGTGACCACAGTGTACCCATCTTCTGATGGTTACTTCCAGCAGGATATTATGCCATTTCATAAAGCGTGAATCATCTCAGACTGGTTTCTTGAACATGACAATGAGTTCACTGTTCTCAAATGGCCTCCACAGTCACCAGAACTCAATCCAATAGAGCACCTTTGAGATGTGGTGGAACGGGAGATTCGCATCATAAATGTGCAGCCAACAAATCTGCAGCAACCACTATCATGTCATTATGGACCAAAATCTCTATGGAACATTTCCAGTACCTTGCTGAATCTATGCCATGAAGCATTAAGGCAATTCTGAAGGCTAAAGTGGCTCTGGTACTAGAAAGGTGTACCTAATAAAGTGGCTGGTGAGTGTATATTTTGAAACATAAAAAAAAATCTAAATGTTGAAATTACTTATAGTCTAAAATGTAAATCATTACATATACATGTGTAATAAATATATATTATGCATTACATACACATTTAGAGACACGCAGTAAAGTCAAAATTAGCCTCCTGTAAAAAGTTAATTGTTTTAAATATTTCCCAAGTGATGTTTAACAGACCAAGGAAACATTCATGGTATTTACCATAATAATTTTTCTTCTGGAGAATGTCATTCATTTTACTTTTCTTGGAATAATGGCGGTTTGTAATTTAAAATAATTTATTCAGGTCAGTATTATTGGCCCCATTAAAAATTATTTTTCCCCATAGGCAACTTAAAAAACACTGTAGTCCAGTGACTTGCCTAATTAACCTAACTGACCTATTAGCTAAGCCTTTAAATTGCACTTTAAGCTGAATACGAGTATTTAGATAGTGTTTATAAATCTTTAGAATATGTAAACACATTTGTCTCCAACACATCACTAAAATGTTTGGCTAACATTTCAGATTGTTCAGTAGAGTAGGGTTCCATTCAATCAGCCAATCGGCAGAATCTGAAGAATGATCAAATTTATATACTTATATAATAAGTGAAATAATTCACTTATTTATATTTATTTCAATTTGTTTCTATCTTAGTGGCTAGCACTGTCACCTCAAAGCAAGAAGGTCACTGGTTCGAGTCACAGCTGGGTGAGTTGGCATTTCTTTGTGGAGTTTGCATGTTCTCCCAGTGTTCGTGTGAGTTTCCTCCAGGTGCCCTATTTCCCCCCACAGTCCAAAGACATGCATGAATAATGAGTGAATTGAATAAACTAAATTGTCTGTAGTGCATGTGTGTGAATGACTGTGTATGGATGTTTCCCAGTACACTGTAAACAAGATGTTGACTCAACTAAAAGTTTTAAGGCAACAAACCTCAGGACATTTTTGAGTTTCCTCAACTTAAATCGAGTCGAGTGCAGTAATTGGGTTGAAAGTTGAGTCAACTCAAAAATGCCCTGAAGTTTGTTGTCTTAAAAGTTTAAGTTGAGTCAAGTGTTTTTTTATTATTATTATTTTTTATACATATTTTTTATACAACTGGAAGAGCATCCGCTGTGTAAAACATATGTTGGCGGTTCATTAGGCTGTGGTGACCCCTGATGAATAAAGGAACTAAGCTAAAGGAATATTAATACATGAATGTTTCCAACTCCAAATTTAATCTGAATCTAATTTTAAGAGACAGTCAAATTTATGCTGTAAAGAAAATTTGTGCTTCCTTAAATGTTTTAGTAAAATCAACTTAACTTTTCTAGTCATCTCATCCTACATCAATCTGACAAAAAATAGTAAGTTAAAACTTTGTGAAACTTAAATTTTTATTAGTTTTTTTTTTTTACAGTGTAGACTATATTTCTAATTAGGATTACATTTCACAGAGAATGCCTTTTAGCCCGGTTACCTTCTGCCTATTGCTCTGTCTGTATGGTCTAAAAGGGTTGAGTTTATTTTCTTAATGAGTTAAAGGTGTGTTTTGAGAATAAACCAATTAGAGCCTCATCTTCCATTACCTTTAAGAGCCAGCTGCGTCGCGGCATAGGCGCATTTTAACGTGAAGTAAGTTCACTTTCTCTTTTGTTCGCGTGGATAGGGAAACCTTTACACACAGACATCAATTAGCCTATGAATAATTCATTTTGTTTGTTAAGCGCAAAGATTTGTTTTAAAACTATTTCTAAATTCAGTTCTAATTTCTAGCAAACTAATAAATGAACAATAATAACCAAGTGTGGTCAAAATACTGAGTTATTTCCAAATATACCTGCCATTCCCCATATGGTCTAAAATTTGACAGGTGGACAAATCTAAGCTTGTTTTTAATAAAACAAATATAAATATGGATATAATAAATAATACTGCTTATAATGATAACATTATACAAAAGCAAGTAGAATGAACTGAAAAAGCCTCCCGAGATAAAGAAAGTAAGGCAGTGGTTTTTTAATCTTCATGTAGGCTAGAAATTAATATGTTTTGTAATATTTTAATCATTAACATTTATATCCTGTATATGTCCTTATATATTATATATATATATATATATATATATATATATATATATATATATATATATATATATATATATATAAATCCTTAAGATATTATATATTTTTCATATGTAAAGATATTTGCGTATCGCTCTACATCTTGTGTGTAGTGTGTAAGCCAGGCGCACTTTGCGCCAGACAATAGACCGACTTTGTTCTGGTCTAAAGATCAGACTATTTACAGTTTCTCATAATAGCAACGCGCCAAAACACGCCTGCTTTTTTAGACCAGAACGCCTATGGGCGCACATTTGAGCGCAAATGCATTTGCTATTTAAACAGCATGGCGTAACACCTCAAAATGACCCTTGCGTCGAGCTAAAAGTAGCAAAAGAGTATTGCGCCGCGCCTTGCGCCACATTGCGCCGGGTGTATGATAGGACCCTTAGTGTTTGGACCTTTAGCAGTTAAAATTAAACCACACTGAACTGAACTAAACTAAACTTCAACTCTGAAAACTGAACTGATGTATAGTTTCAATTTACTAAAACATGTATGTTAAGCTGTTTTGGCACAATCTACATTTTAAAAGCACTATAGAAATTAACATGAATTGAATTTAATAGAATTTGGAGCTTATGCACGGACCCAATATACTGATACACATTCGTTTTTTTTCTCAAAAGTTTGCATTTGTTAAGAAACAACCTGTCATTTGGAGCACTTTAACACCATTTTCATATTTCAGCATTCACATCCACTGAGATGCTGCGGTGTGAGTACTCAGTTTTCTTTATTATGCATAAATACATGAATTACATCACATGAAATCAAATACAATGGGAAAAGAACAAAATAAAAGTACGCAATTGAGTTTTTTTATCAAAGCAGAATTGTTTAATAATTGCTTGAAACTTTTGTAAATGATGCAGATCATACTTGGATTTTAATCTGCATTCACATGATCACATTAGCCCCATGTCAGGGTTTAAAGAATTCAAAAGTTTTGAATAAAAGTTTTTAAAGCATTCAAGCATTTCCAGATTGTCCTAACAAACAAGCCATTTTGCAGTTTAAAAAGTGAAATCACAATTTGTTTTCTATTGTGTACAGTAACAAGCTGTCGAAGCAAAGAATACAGTTTTTCTCCCTCTCCCAGAAGCAGTTTTGTTTGACAATAGCATCAATGAATCATATTCATTCAGCTGAAATAAATTGCCATGCGAGAGATTTTGTACCTTCTTTCAGCGCCAATAAGAGATCGGTTTATGCTTTCTGTGAAGGCTATTTTATTGCAATTGTGAGCTTATTTTATCACAAAACATCCAGGAATGATTTATGTTCTCATTTATATTCTTTGTCTGTAGAAGATGCGAGAAATTGCAGGGGATGCAAACATCACACTGAAGAATGAATTTGAGAGCACACCTTTTCAACTCTCCTTAAAAATATGATAACCAGCATATCAAGTAGCGATTATATGTCATTTACTTCATCTTTTTTTTCTCAGCAATACTGTGACAATGCGAAATCGCACTTTGAAAGCACAAAAATTGCTTCTTCACCTTTACGTCTGAGATTCAAACACCTTTTCAGAGCTGTGTATAAAAAATGCGAGTGCATGTGCCCGAGCAATCGTGACCTCCTGTGACTCCCAGTGTTTTTCCCTCTTCTTTGTGATGTTTCTAGTTCAGGGCATCAGAGAACAGCACAAAGGGCTTCAGCCACACCAGATGCATCTGTCTTCCTAACAGCAGTCCTCCAGGCTCAGTCTGTGGTCAGCACTGGAGATTCTTAGATGGGTAAGTACTGTGGACAAAGCTGCAATCCCAAGTTGAGTATAAGGGAGGAAAATATTTCATCAAGTGAACAAGGTATTTCAGCACACTGTCGCTTGTGAATCTCCAAAACAGTGAAGGGAGGCCAGCTGAGAATGGGCTCACTGACATCTTAGAAAAATACATTGTAAAGGTGATGTAAATCTTACATTGCAGTGTCTATATAATTATGCATTTACAAAATCAACTGCAAAACATTGACATGAATGTTACATGCTCACTTTTTAAAATTTATTTACATTCGATTTACATGCTCATTTATATGGATGATGGAAATAATGATAATTTTACACATTCTTACTATGTTAAAGCCACTTTAATGCAGATTAGCAGTAGTTGATGAATTGACGTGTTGTAAATTCAGAAGTTCGGATCTCTATTGCAATGCATAGGGGTGTGGCATGTAATAAATCAGTCTCCTTGCAAATATAACCGTGATGCATTTATTTATGTAGGTTGCAGACATTCTAATACACAGAATTTCTAGCAAAACAAAACAATTGTATTTTGTAAAATATATGCTGTTGTTTATAAAAGATGGCAATAATACATTCTCTTTCAATATGTATTATTCAGAACAGGTCAACCCAGGCTCATTCTGAAAAACTACATTTCTATACTATATACATTTAGTATGTAGTATTACACTACATATTTCTGTAAAGCGCCAAATATGTCCCACGAATATTTTTGCAATATTTGTTTTTGTGAATCCACCAGAGGGTGCTGTGTACGCTTATTCAAATCTCAAATTTCTTTAGTGAGTGCCATTTGCAACTGCTGTTTTCATGTAAATCCACCAGAGCCGATGTCGTTTGACTACCGACTGACTGAAAGACCGATCGCCTGACCGGCTCTCCTTCTTCCCTAAACCCAACCAATAGTGTTTTCAAAAGCACCGCTTGACCTGCCCACCCACTTCCCTAAACCAACCGACAATTTTAAAAAGCAATCCAGAAAAGGAAAAGCGCTCGCATGATTTTTACCACATTCTCACCTTGTTACCGCCTTGTATCATTAGTTTTAAAGACTGAATGCAGCCATACATACTTCTGGCTATATAATTTGCGTTATCCAGAAATGTATATGAGCTACGTTCTCAGAGCAAAGCCTGGTTTATACTTCTGCGTCAAGCATGTTTCACGGCGCATGGCGTGCGCGCAGCTGTGCACTGTAATACTTCTGTCCACTGTTTGTGTTGCTCTGTAATAAAACTTCCGAAATGCTAGCTGGCAGTAGGTGTTCATGTTTCTCTGTGTCTAGTTTCTTCGCTGGTGTATTGTTTTATTCTGAATGCTTCCTTAATGTACAAGTAGCTCAAACTCGCTCATTTTGTGGCAGGAACCAGATTTTCATCTGGAGCTCTTTCACGGGAATCGACACTTGTAAACACTCGCTCCCACGGACTCGCACGTCTCTCAGTCCTGCCCACACATGCAAGCGCAAACAAGCCAACTAATCACAGAGCTTGCACTATGGGTCGTTGCAATGTTTAGTTACATTTTATAAGAGGTGTGCGTCAGCGACGCCGACAGCCATGGTGAGGGCTATGCATCCACGCCTAGGCGGCGCGGTAGCATATGCGTGCGCTTGACGCAGAAGTTTAAATCAGCCTTAAACCTGTGTTGCAACAGATACACATTGTTTAAGTAGCTTTTTTTAAATAGTTAAACCACCACTTTCATGTAATTTAGGAAAAGTTGATGAATTGACGTGTTGTAAATTCAGCAGTTCCAAAGCAATTTCACAGCAATTCGTTACCTTTCGATTTAGTGGCTAATTTGAATGAATTTGTATAATCTCATTGGTACAATTTAGTACGACTTGCATATCACCCAATGAAGGTTGGGTTTAGGATTGGGGTTGGATGCCACACCTCCTTTTTATTATACTATTTTTTCACATGACTGAACTACGAATTCGAACGAATTAGCTACTAAACTGACAAAATTAAAAATAGTCGTGTTTTCTCGTGAGATCAGACAGGCAGTTCTGATCTCCATTGCAATGCGTGGTGCTGTTGTGTGTCACAAATAAGTTGCTATGCAAATATAATCGCAATGCATTCTAAAAACTCACTTTCAATTGAATTACGTTTACTTACTCTAAGTTGCAGACATTCTAATACACAGAATTACTAGGATAGCTAAAAAGCTTTCATGTTTATGAAAGATGGAAATAATAATTTTACACATACTCTTTTAATATGTGTTATTCACAACAGATACACACTGTTTAGGTAGCTAAAACGTTTACATTGTTCTTTACAGAGTGAAACAGTCACTTACTTTCATGTAGTTTAGGAAAAGTTGACAAACTGACATGTTGTAAGTTCAGAAGTTCCAACACAATCTCACTGCAATTTGTGACTTTTTGATTTCGTGGCTAATTTGTATGAATTTGAACAATCTAATTACACAAGTACAATTTAGAACAATTTATCACCCAATGACGGTTGGGATTAGGGGTGGGGTTGGGAGCCACACCTCCTTTTTAAAATTATACATTTTCATACGACTGAACTCATATACATTTGTAAGAATTAGCCACTAAACAAACAAAATAAAAAATACAAATATATTTTTTTTTTACTTTGGCTAGATAACATCAGCTTTCCATAACACAAACTTTTTCACCACACTTTTTGACAGAAGAAAAAACACTTACAAAAATGTTTGAAACTTGACTTATGCTTGAGCATGAGAGTTCCACTCTTTAACAGTTTAAATAACTCTATGCACATGAAACAGCATTAAATTATCACTTTAAAAATTACTGTGTGGACTTGCGCGATGCTCTAAAAATTACAGTGCAAATAATCTTGTTAATTAAAAATTATCTTGTTTTGCCTCTGAATTAATTTTGTGTCTCTCCAAGATATTTTATTCTGGTTTTAAGCAAAAGCTCAATTAATTTTAATCACTATTTCAGAAAACAAGACTTAATATCGTGTCATTTTGCTTCTTGAGTAAATGCATCTTCATTTATCAGTTTCCTTTTTGTGCAGCGTATTAATATTCAGACTTACTGAATAAGGTATTATTGTACAATTCTGATAACAAAATGCCTGTCTGAAAAGACTCTAATTATTTAACAAGGCTGGAAAAGCTTCTTTTCATGCTAATATATTTCACAGAGCACTGTTATGCGAATGTACAATCGCTTTATCAAATGTCAGGGGCTGGAAGACAATTGTAAGTAAAATGTATCTTCGAAAATGACAGAGCAGTTCCCTCACATAAATTTCTTCGATGAAAGAAAACATTCACTATAAAAATGAAAATTGCATCATTTACTCAACCCCACGTCATTCTAAACCTGTTTACTTGGTTTCATCCATAAAGTAAAAAGATAGCTTAATAGATATTTTAAGATAATAACAATATTTAGATATTTTAAATGCTTAATGGATTAGTTCAAGTAAAAAAAAAATAAAATAAAAAAATTACTTTATCATTCTACCTAATTCTACCATTCTTACCTAATCTTTATATGCTTTTTTTTTTTTTTAAATACAATGTAATACATTGAAATGACTATGAGAAATATGCAATGGAAGTTAAAGACAACTGGTTTCCAATAGTTTTAAATATAACTTCTCTGTGTTCAACATAAGAAAGAAACTCAAATAGGTCTAGAACAAGTGGAGGGTTACTAACTCATGACAGAATTTTCATTTTTGGGTGAACTATTCCTTTAATTAACAGATTTCTTACAGTGTTCCAAATGAATAAGTTTCTTTCCTCAGTTGAATACACAGTAACAAAACAGCTGAATGTACCCATTGACTTAGCATAATTGATATTGGATTAAATGGATGATGGATTGGATGGATTTGTTTTCTATGATTTTTTTTTTTAATCAAGACAAAGAAAAGACAAAATAAAGCAGATTTCTGCATACAGAATGTCTCTATTATGAGCTTTAATGTTTGCGGTAGACAAATGTAAAGAGTATAAATTCCCCCAACAGAAATTTTTGGTTTAACCCTGTAATGCATGCTATCACACCAGTGTGATTAGAATGTTCAGTGCATGAACATTTTTTTAAATGTCGGTGTAAACAAAACACCCAGATGTGATTTATGTTCTAATTTATATACTTTGCAGAAAAAAAGTAAAAAGAGTTTTCAATGTTTTCAAACAAATAACCTTTATTTTAGCTTTCAGCTATTTAAATACACACAGGTACTAGTAATACATTTTAAAGAAATATATATATATATATATTAAAGTAAAAAAAAAAAGTAAAAAAAAAAAAAAATATATATATATATATATATATATATTTATATATATATATATATATATATATATATATATATATATATATATATATATATATATATATATATATATTAATGAAACTTATGAAACTTATGCAATCTGCACTCCGAAATACAGTACAAAGACTGCCAGCTGGTGGTTCAAAGAGAACATTTATTGATATGAACGTTTTAGTTACAAACACATACACGCACAATGTTCAACTTTTTTTTTTAAAAGGATGATAATTGATGCAGTCAAGCACATGTTTTGACCGCCAATATACCAGTGATTTGATGCTTCCCTAAAGTTGCAGACACCTTTACCAATATAAAAATGCATTTTTGATACAAAATTTATTTATACAGTTATTCCTAACGCTGATTAAAAAAACTTGAGTTGGCCTAGGCTACTATAATTTAAAAAATCTTCTCTAAATGTAGAACTAAATACATTGAGATGCATTTAAATACATTATGAATACTCTTGACACATGAAAGTGTAAAGCCTGCAGCTCACAACAAATGTGGAAAGCTATTTGCGCATCATATTTACAAACCCTTTACTGCTAATTTTATGTCATTTTGTTCACATGGATAATTGAATATTAATTAGATGATGTCATTATGCTGCTGTGCCGTCGGCCAATCACTGCATTGCTGATCATGATTTTGGGAATTGATAGATCTTTCATTCACAACACACACAGCGATCTAAGATCAGTTTATTCAGACATTTTAATTTGATTCGCGAACTTATTTGAAGAACCAAATTAGCCAGAGATCAGTTATCAAGATTAAAAGATCACGGATCTGCCAAATCATCTTACATCATTTAAGGGAGCTACGAAGAACGGACCCTTTGTGTGACTAAAATAGTTTTAAATCATAACATTACCCGTCTAAAAGAAATACTTCAGCCATGTTGTCGTCCTTCCTCCAGCGTGCAAAAATAATTCCAATACTGATTCAGGATTTTTAAAAGTTTTTATTCAGCAATTGTTTTTAATGCTGTCACTCGTGTCCCTGTGAACGCGCATCTGCGGATCTGTGTGAACAGAGGTGCGCAGTTTTTCAAATCTACATTTGCTGACAGACAGTTTGGGCTATACTTATCATTATTATGGGAATTATCGTCCTGACAATGTTTAATTGAATAAACATTTTTTAGTTTTATGCCTTGTCCAGAATATACAAATATATAAATACATTTAGATAATTTACTCTAATCATTACTAGTGGAATATGGAGAGACTTTCAACCAGCAAAACAAAACATGTATCTGAAGACAATTACCTACTGCACCTTTAATTAATGAATTAACTTTTAAAACAGGGATTTTTAATTATTTCTTAATTTTAAAAGGCTCAGTGAGCTATCAGAAAATCTTAATCTGCAACTCCACAACGTCAAGTTTAAATATTGTATTTTTAAATGAGACTTTTGTTTCTCCAGAAGAAAATAAATGCTTCCAGGGTAAAACATTAAAAGCCTATGATTTATTACATTGTCAGATAATTGTAACACGGAATAGTATCTGATTGCTGCAGCCACCTGAAATCCAAGTACACTTGTGTTTACATTTGCGCATTAAGATTGTACAAGATTGCAATTGAAGAAGCAGTGAATCTGATTTTGGATCCTTAAAGGGCATTTTGGAATTTAGCATTTGTATTTTCTGATGCAGTTACACATCCTAACCTTGATAAATTGATCAAAAAACAGTCACACTTGAGTACTAACCTCCAAAACAAACCAAAGGCTCTTTATGGGTAAATAATATATAGGTGTCCATTGGAAACATGATTTTAAACTTTATTCACTACATTCTCAATTGCCTTGAACTGATGATTTGTTTGTGTTTCAATACTATTTACATGAGCTATCCATATTCTTGTCTCTCAATGCAGCTCTACACGCTTCATGGCTCATTATCGCCCACAATATTATTCTGTTAAGACTGATAGGTTGCCCTGATTGGACTATATTAAATGTTTACCTGCTGACTCACTCTGCTGAAGTGCTTGTTGCACTGGCCTGAACCCTCTCCAGGAGTGAGAAATGCAGCCATGTAGATGAATCATTAGGAGGAGTTAATGACCAGGAAAGATGTGCTTTGGTAACCTTCTATTCCAATATAATCGGAGTTTGGTATTCAGACAATCTTAGCTCTCCTTTCGCTTCCTGTGAGCTGTCCACAGGATAATTACTCACTGTCTGTCTGCAATGTGTGCTTATTAACATTTTCTGATGAATACCTTTCTGAATGAGATTAAAGCTCAGCTGTTTGCGCAATCAAAAGGAATGTGTGCGAGTGCTGTTTCTTAGTGTTACATTGCCGTCTTTAGTTGACAGAAGTGCAAGGTCCTCGGTGTGCAGTGTCCATGTGAAAGTGGAAGTTCTGCAATGATAAAGCTATTATATAAAAGGACAGCTTCCTCTATGCTGTTATACTGTGGGGAACGCAGACTCTCAGCTGTGTCGATTGAATATCTGAAAGTGTTAAAATGTAAGGAGTTTTTATTGCTATGGTCACCTTTGGCTTTCTCACTGGGCTACAATCCTCCATGCAATAAAAATCTTTTGTTGTGGTAAGCTTAAAAAAGTGCTTTGTGTGCTTCTGAATGAGCTTTTTTACTTGACGTTAAAAAGATTAATTAACAGCTTTCTAGACATGGAATTTTAAATTATTCCATTAAATTTTAAAGTGCTTAGTTTCACAAAATAGGAATCAGCATCCTCACAAGGTCAAGTCTAGTCCCTCGCTGGTCTCTCACCAAGCATCATTAGTCTCTCATAGGACATTTACATTTGTGCATTTACATTGTACACGATTGCCAATTTAGGAACCAGTATTCGTAACTTTGACTAAAGGCTAAAGACACGGTCACACTAGAGTTTATGCTTGCAAAATTCTGTTGTACGGCACTGCGAAAAGGGGCGGGATTACATTTTTAAAAAGCGAGCAATTGGTCCATATTTAAAATTTCTGTCCAGAGAGTTCATGTTTTGATCTTCAACTGGTCTCACGCTGTCAAGTGATGTGATGTGATGTGATTTCGCAGGTCAGAGTTCACCAAGCTTAAACTTTCCAATGCAGCCATCTGCGAAACTTGACACGCGACCTTACCTTTTTAGTCTGACGCATTCGCATGAATGAAAGACTATGAAAAGTAAAGTGCAGTGTGAACAATAGCTTAATTCAAACAATCTCATCCGTATAATTTAGTTTGATTTGCCTATCCACCAATGACGGTTGAGTTTAGGGATGAGGCCACGCCTCTTTTTTAAAATTGTAATTGTAATAATTAGCCACTAAACTGACAAAACATAAAATAGTTACGTTTATTTTTGAGTGTCACGATCACACAAGAAAGACAAAGATGTAAAACTCTTTTAGGTTATTTATTTGTGCAATGCAACAAAGAGAGATGAAGCAGATAAGTGGTGTAGCAGAGGAAGAGCGATCTCACACACAGTTTAAATGGTAAGTTTCAGATCTTCAGATTACACCAACAAAGCTTTAGCCACTTACCTAAAGCAGGATTGTATGCATCCACAGGAGAAGTTGGACATCCACAGAAGAGTTCAAGAGGGAGAGCCAATGAGAAGAACCATCTGACTTCAATTCCAGCTGATGTGTGAATGAAGGAGGTGAGTTCATATACCGGATGGGTTAGCAGATGCAGGCGCGGGTGATCAGTAATCAGGTGATTGTTCACGGGTGTGTTGAATGGTGGATGGTGAGGGAGAACGGTGATTGGAGCTGCAGGAACAAGCTGAGGGTGTGACAGTGAGATCAGGCTGGTATTTTCTGATGCAGTTACACATCTTAATTTTTTGAAAACGATCAGTTTTAGAAAGTAGGAATTAGCATCCTCACAAGGTCTAGTTCCTTGCTGGTTTCTCACTAAGCATCATTAGTCTCTCACAGGACATTTACATTTGTGCTTTTACATTGTACACAATTGCAATTAAAGAACCAGTAAATCTGATTTTGGATCCATGAAGGGCAATTTTTGAACTCAATTTATTTAACGTATGTATTTTCAGTGCTATCTCACAGCAATTTGTAACTTTTTGATATAGTGGTAATTTGTAGAATCTAATACTTATATTTGGTTGGATTTGCTTATACACCAATGACGGATGGGTTTAGGGGTGTGGTTGGGTGCCATGCCTTCCTTTTAAAATCGTAAGTTTTCATACGGCTGAACTTATACAAATTCATACGAATAAGCCACTACACTGATAAAACATAAAATAGTTATGTTTCCTCATGAGATCAGGCTGGTATTTTCTGATGCAGTTACACATTTTCATTTTTTAAAGCGCTCAGTTTGAAAAAAAAAAAAAAGAGGAGTCAGCATCCCGACAATGTCAAGTATACTCCCTCAATGGTCTCTCAGCAAACATCATTAGTCTCTTACAGGATGTTTACATTTGTGCATTATACAAGACTGCAATGAGCCAGTGAATCTGATATTGGATCCATTAAGGGCATTTTTTGAATTCATTCAACATGTATTTTCAACATGATCTCACAGCAATTTGTAACTTCTTGATTTAGTAGCTAATTCGTATGAATTCGTAAAATTTCATTCGTACAATTTAGTTTGAATTGATTATACACTAATGACGGTTGGGTTTAGGAATGGGATTGTGTGCCATGCCTCCTTTAAATAAATCAAACATTTTACTATGATTGAACTCATACAAATTCATACGAATTAGCCACCAATCTGACAGAAATAGTCCGCTACTGAGAAACCTGAAAATGTGAAAAGGGTCCATTGATTTCCTGTGTCGGGTTTAGGGTAGGGTGATTGAATAAGTGTTTTTTACTGTATAAAGTACATAATGCCTATGGAGATACCACCAGTACCAATGCTTATGTATTTGTGTGGCAGACTCAAAACAATTTAGTTAGGAATTGAATCAGCTTTTAATCAAGCAGACGGGTGATCGTGCACAGCACTTTCAGTGTTCAGTTTTTAATCATTAGTCTAATGCAGTATGATCAACGTCTTGATAGGGAATTCAGTGGCCTGAAAACTGGCCTAAGTGAAATCTGAACATGGCTCAAGCATTTGTTCATTTCTTCAATCTATCTATTCATCATGATTCACTGGACTCAAAACGTGGCATGAAAAGTAAGCGACCCTTCTCCATGAAATGCGGAAACACTTGTCTATTAATTATTATGGATTTTGATTCAACTATAGTGCTTTGATGAATTTTGGATTAAATTTGTTTTATAATAAGAATGGTAAGAAAAATCATTTAAACGTTTTTTTTTTTCTTAAAATGTTGCATGTTTTGTAATGAAGTGATTAAATCGACGGCTAGTAAAGATTGAATTTTATGATTCGATCTTAAAGTACAAATGAAATGAAAGCTAAGCATATTTTGTTTGCTCACATTGATAGTTTTGTGGTGATACATTCTGAAGAAGATTTCTATTCTGTCAGTGTGAAGCATTTTCTAATTGTGAAGCAGTTCATTTTCATTTCTCAAAGAGTATGGAGTGTTTGCAGCAAACATGCCAGCGTGTGTTAAAATACAGTGGTATGTCTGTGTAAGATGAGTACGCCTGCACAGGAGACTGATTGTGTAGAATAACTGAATATGTAAAGCACTGATTATATATATGTTAAATACTTGTATGAAGCTATATGTGTCAGAAGTTAGAAATTGGAGCAGGAGAGACTTTGGAAAGAGAGAACCAGAGATAGGAAGTGTCCAGGAGAGACTTCAGAATGCTCTGGGGTCTGCTCTGCTCTTTCTCTGCTTTATTATGGAGAATAAAGTCTATTTTCTGATATTCAAAACCTCCGGTTTGATAATTTGTAATTGATAAGAAGTCGAATTTATGACAATTCATCAGATTACTTTTGTCTGGGGTATTGGGGCGTGATTAACATACTTACCACATCCTCCAGGGCAAGATGGGTGATCACTCAGGGTAGCATCTTGCTGGGGGTGCACATCCATAACCCTTATCCTCTTATTTTTGTTGGGGACTCAATCTCTCAACCACCCTCTCTTCACTTTTGTTCAAGACAATAAACGGGGTGACAATGAACCCTGTTCACGATCATCATAGATCATCTCCAGCACTGAATGATTGTGACAGACAAAGGAGATATCTAAAACATGCAGCGTTGGTGATCATGGTCGTTGGTAAACGTAGTGAAAAAACACTGACTTATAGTAACACCAGGTTGCTTGTGGAACAATGCTGATATTATACGAAGATTAAAAACGAAGAGACCAATTCTCTAAGAATGCATACTGTATGCACTAACTTGTGTGTTTTAATATCTGCATAAGTATGAATTATTCTCTAAACATTGTACTTAAATTTATTTTAAATCAACATGCACTTCTAAAACCACATGCACTCAATAGTCTACACTTTAAAGGTGCTGTATATAGGTTTTTGACTCTTCTAAGGCATAAAAATGCCACAATGTGTGCTGATATTTCAGAGTGATGCTAAGTGAACTCAAATTCACATTGTTAGCATTTAACACTGCAATAAAGCACATGAGGTGTACCTGAAGGGATCATTGTCAGTTTTCTGTTGTTCAGCTGCAAGAAATAGAAGCAGTTTCTAACATATAAATGAGTTAGGACAAAAAGTACTTTTAATATGTAAAACATTCCTTCTATCCCATTCTTTTTATTTTTTAAAACTACTTAAATCAGCCTTAAATCAGTCTTTAGGCTCAAAAGTCGGGCAAACTGCTGTTGGTCCTAATAACCTGTGTTTGCATTTGTTTTGATCTAGAATGCAATACCTAGTTCAACCACTGGGTGTCAAACTTACAATCTGCACCTTTAATATAAAATAAAAGTTGAATGGCCTTAAGATGTAAGGAACATACTGGGCTCTATTTTAACAGTCTAGGCGCAAAGTCTAATGTGCATGGCGCAAAAGCTTTAAGGGTGTGTCCAAATCCACGTTTATTATTTTAAGGGCAGAAAAATGGTCTAACAGGGTTGTGCTTATTGTCTTATTATTAGTGTGTTTGAGCATAAACCAATCAGAGTCTCGTCCCACATTCCTTTTAAGAGTCAGTTGCATCACGCCATGACGCATTTGCTATTTACATGGCGGACTTGCGAGAAAATAGTTAAACAGACCATCTGCAGCGCGAGGATAAAAAACAAGCCTTCTCCATTTGGACTTTACTTTCACTTTCTCTCTTTCGTGAATAAGGAAACGTGTTGGTTGCATAGACATTGTGCTAAACAAGTGAATTTAATTATGTAGGTTAATCAAAGTTTTGTTTAAAAACTATTTTGAAATTCAGTTCTAATTTACAGCAAACGAATAAATGAATAGGCAACGCAGTGGCGCAGTAGGTATTGCTGTCGCCTCACAGCAAGAAGGTTGCTGGTTCGACCCTCGGTTGGGTCAGTTGGCATTTCTGTGTGGAGTTTGTATGTTCTCCCCGTATTCGCATGAGTTTCTGGGTGCTCCAGTTTCCCCCACAGTACAAAGACATGCAGTATATAGGTGAATTAGGTGGGCTAAATTGTCCATAGTGTATGAGTGTGATTAAATGTGTATGGATGTTTGCCAGAGATGGGTTGCAGCTGGAAGGGCATCTGCTACGTAAAAACATATGCTGGATAAGTTGGTGGTTTATTCCGCTGTGGCGACCCCAGATTAATAAAGGGACTAAGCCGAAAAAATTATAATAATAAATTAACAATAATAAAGTGTGGTTAAAAACTGAGTTATATCCAAAGCCACATCCTATCCAAAGTCACGTCCTATGTTCCTTATTGTCCAAAACCTGACATATATGCATATATAATCCCCATAATAATAATAACCTTATACAAAAGCAAGTAATCTAAATAAATTGAAAAAAATCCCCCGTGTTGAAGAAGGCATGGAGGTACTGGTTTTTATATTTATGTAAAAAAAAAAAGAAGAGTTTGTAATATTTTATTCATTTAATTCTTTTTCATTTGTAAATATATGTGTGTATTGCTCTTCATACTGTGTGTATTAAGCAATGTTTAATTGAGGCGCACAACTAATTCGCACTGAGCTAGGCTTTAGACCTGCTTTCAGCTGGTCTATTGCGCAATCTATTTTAATTCTTCAAAATAGCTATGCACCAACATTGTGCCTTAACACACCTCTTTTTTACACCAGAACACCCATGAGTCCACAAAGTGGCGCAAATGGATTTGCTATTTAAACAGCATCAAGGTAAATGGGAATATTAAGACTGCATTGGTCTGAAAATAGCTGCACGTTGTGGAAATGCCGTCTTGCACCTTATTGCGCTGGGTGTATGATAGGGCCCAGTGTGTGTGTGTGAGAGAGAGTGACACCTACACTGTGAATATCTTTTTAGTTCATTGAAATAAACTTTTTTAGTCATCTCAACTTACATCAATCAGACTCACTAAAATATTAAAGTGTGTAAAACCTGATAAACTTATTGAAATAAGTTTAAGCGTCATAAAAAATATTTGATTCACTCACAGTGGAGGCGTCTGTTTCATGACTTCTTCATTATTTATTTTTTACACATGTTTATGATGCATACACCAGCTCTTTTCGTTTGTTCATTATCGTTAAATGCCGAGTTTCAAACAAAGCCGTGTCAGCTAAAGGGGAGTAGCTGGTTGTCATAGTGATGATGAGCTGCGACTGCAGGAAAGCCGCTAAAATTGCTCATCCTTTTTGTTTTTCTTGATAACTTAGGTTCTGCAACACACATTTAGCAATTATGTAATCTAACATAATCTAAGCGATTGTTGACCTCGCAAAAGTGTGTTATTTGTCTGTCACTTCTTGGATGAATTTGCAAGTTAACAGCAGGAACAGCGGGTCTCATTCATTACGCGTGCATACACAGAAATGTAAATAAAGAGTTCAGATGCAAAAACCTCTAAGTGCCATCTGAAGTGTTCTTCTAAATTGAGCTTTTTTCCTGTGTTTGTGTTCAGTTATTTCAATTTAAAGGCTATAAAAATAACCTATTGTTTGCCATAATAAAAATGAAATTACAGAACATAAACGCAGGAGCCAGAGGAAAAATGCTCAGTTTGGAAAAACATTTCAGATGGCACTTGGAGGTTTTTGCATCTAAACACTTCAAATAAACGCATATTTACAAATATACACAAAAAGATGAGCATAATGTGAAAATAAACCCCTTGTAGAATCTGAAAATGGCATATATTTTCATAAAATAGGAGCGCTCCTATAAATGCATGTTATTTTTTTATGTAGTACTGCCAGGTTAATATTCATTCATTTTCTATTCCGCTTAGTCCCTTTATTAATCTGGTTTTGCCACAGTGGAATGAACCACCAACTTATCCAGCATATGTTTAACACAGCGGATGCCCTTCCAGCTGCAACCCATCACTGAGAAACATCCATACACACTCATTCACACACATACACTATGGACAATTTAGCTTACCCAATTCACCTATGGCGCATGTTCTTGGACTGACAGGAGAAAACGAAGCACCTGGAGGAAACCCACGTGAACACAGGGAGAACATGCAAACTCTTGATGCCAAAGGATGGCAGAGGGGTATGCAAAGTTGAAAATGCAAATAACAACAGTCGATGGACATAAACTGGAGATTATGTCTTTGCAGATATAGATCTCGGAGGCAGAAACCCCAGATGAGGAACACGAGACACCCCACTAGGCAGGCCCGGATTGGCTAATCGGGAGGACCGGGAGAATTCCCGGTGGGCCGGTCCGTTTTTTGGCCGCAAGGGCCGGTGTCCCTATCTGCTTGCACTCTCAGCAGTCGCACTTTTTTCATTTATTTATTTATTTGACCATAGTCTCACTCTTTTCATTCATTATTTTTCCGCAGCTCCACGCTTTTTATTTATTTTCTCACAGCCCCGTCAGCAAAATGCAGCCTGAAGGGTAATGATGACGTAACGTAACTATTATTCGACCACACAGCGGCACCTTAGTGAATATAAGAACTAGAATAATTAATATTAATGAATATTACACCTGCTCAATGAAAATCAGATGATTCACTACATTAATAAATCTGACATAAATTGGTCAGAAATCTAGAAAGGGGAGAAAAAGGTTAAGCCGTCAATAGACATGTTCATAACAACAGCGCTGTTGTGGTCCAGTTGTCAGCATGTTGCATAACGTCACCGCAGGACCCGAGTTCGATCCTTACCTATGTAATTTAAATGTTTAATTTTTTTATTTTTATTGTTAAGACATATAATACTGTGTGGGTTGTTGGAACATTTCAAGTTCTGAAGCAGCTGTGTTCTTGAAAAAGATTTGATCGTGTCATTAGAAACGGAATTGGAAATGAGGTTATTTTAATATAATCAGTCGTGAACTGAGGTGGGCCGGTCTGGCTTGAAACTCCAGGGCTGAAAAGGAGTCCCACTCCATCCCTGCCACTAGGAGAGACATGGAAGACACCGGTGATCACAGGAGACAAGGAAGGTAACTAAGAGCTTAGAATCAACACTGACCATGTAGAGGGAGTCCTTTCTTGTGCTATAGACGAGGCTGGACCCTGAGTGAGCTGGGAGTGGGGCTTATGTAGTGCAGTGGTGATGATTGTCAGGTGCGTGGCTGATCAGAAGTCAGGTGAATGTGCTGTTGGTGTTTGATTCAATAGTATCTGGATGCAGCCTTTATGATGCAAGCTGAGATTGCATCACTCAGCGATGCAATGTCAAACACAATGCACTCAATGGAGTGAGTGACTTCACTGTGGCGGGTAGGGTTAGGGGTGGGGTTAGGCATTGAATGCAGCTCTGATTGCACTGCACCAGGTCTGCATCCATACCCCTCTCGTTTAATTGGTTGGAGAATTTGGTCTGACTGTGACAATAATGATGGTTTGCTCTGTAGACCTTCAAAAAAATATTGATTGATATTAACATATAAATATTGGTTTTTAGTTAATATTAAAAACAGATTTATTCTAGCCAAAATAAAACAAATAAGACCTTTTCCAGAAGGCAAAAATATAATCAGAAATACTGAAATATTCCTCTGTTTAACATAATTTGGGAAATATTTAGAATAAATAAAAAAAATCAAAGGAGGGCTAATAATTTTAACAATTTCAACAAAAGAATTTGCTCAAATTATTGAAATAACCCTAGTATGTGAAGCCTTGGCTATTAATAATGTATGTGGTTACCTGGATGATAGGTGCTTTGCGATTGTTGTTCATCAGTCATGCATGTTTGTTCTAAACAGTTAATCCACAGGCTGTTGTTTAGAAAAACCTTCCACGTCCTGCAGATTTTTCAATTTTTGCAGCATCTTTTGCATAATTGAACCCTTTCCAACAGTGACACAGTTTTGAAATCCATCTTTCACACTGAGAATAACTAAGGGTCTCAAAAACAAATATTTAAAAAGGTTTGAACACTCACGGATGCTCCATAAACATGATGCATTAAGAGCCGGGGGGTGGAAACTTTGACACTTTTACATTTTTCTTTTTCAGAAAATCTGTTTGTTGAAATATTTTATTTATTTATTTTTTTAGTATTGCCCTATGTGAGTAACAGATGGCTTTTCCCAGAAGACTAATAAAAAATAAGTACAATTTACCTTGATATCCAAAAAAATATCCCTCTTAAATAAATACATAAAAATCCCTCTTTTAATTTTAATTATTAATTCACATTATCTATTTGGATTATTATCATTATCATTACTATTATTATTAATATTATTATTGCTATTATTATTATTAGTAATTATTATTAGTAGTTATTATTATTAGTAGTAGTGGTAGTAGTAGTAGCAGTAGTATTCATTCATTCATTCATTCATTTTTTTTACGGCTTAGTTCCTTTATTAATCCGTTAACAAGACGCTTGGCCAGTGGAGAAATGGTCGTTTAAGTTTTTTAATTCTTCACTTTTTTGCCAATTGGTAAAGTTTTTTCCTCGCCGCTGCCGCCACTGGCTTGCATGGTTTGGGATCTGTAGAGCTGCGCATCGATGGATTTGCTCATTCAGTGTTTGGACTCTCAGTAGTGATTATTACTGAACTGAGCTAAACTGAACTGACACTATTTCAATTTACTATGATCTTATATGTGAAGCTGCTATGACACAATCTTCATTGTAAAAGCGCTATACAAATAAAGATGAATTGAATTGAATATTAATCCAGGGTCGCCAGCGGAATGAACCACCAACTTATCCAGCACGTGTTTTACGCAGCGGGTGACCTTTCAGCTGCAACCCATCTCTGGGAAATATTATTATTATTATGATTATTATGATTATTATTATTATTATTACTACTACTACTACTACTACTTGTGTTTTAGGACTAGGGCTCTGTTGAGAAAAGCTGACTTGTTTTATGCCAATGTTTCTGTGCATGTTTTATGCACACAGTCATGTGTCACAAGAAAATTACATTCAATTATTTAGTTATTTTTTAATTATTTTAAATTTCATATTTGACATGCACTTTCATTCAAAACGACCCTATACAGACTTACTGAGAGGTATCCTAACATTTTAATATTATATATATTTTTTAATTTAGGAGGGAAATCATTTATATATATATATATATATATATATATATATATATATATATATATATATATATATATATATATATATATATATATATATATATAAAAACATTCTTTACATTTATTTAGCACTTTTCTGGACACTCAAAGTGCTTTCCACGTTTTTGGAGGAATTTCCTCATCTACTGTCAATATGCAGCATCCACCTTGATGACAGGATAGCCATATTGTGCCAGACCGCACATCACACACCATCTGACTGGTGGAGAGGAGACCATGAGGAGTAATGAAGCCAATTATGAAATGGGGATAGTTAGGACGCCATGATGGACTTAGGCCAGTGGGCACATTTGGCCAGGATGCCAGTGTTTAACCCCTACTCTTTTTTTGAAGGACATCCTGGGATTTTTAATGACCACAGAGAGTCAGGACCTCGGTTTAACGTCTCATCCGAAAGACTGCGCTCACGTATAGAGTCCCCTTCACTATACTGGGGCGTTAGTACCCACACAGACTGCGGCAATGAATCCGGCAATTTTCCAGAAAGTTGTAACATTACTGGTAATTTGCCGTAATGCTGCTGTATGTGAACACAGAAGGAAAATTGCTGGAAAGAGTGGGTTCACGTCTAGAATGCGCTGATGTGAGACATGTACTCCAGCCAGTTAAAGCATTCAGATGCATTCACATCCTCACTGTTTATGAAAATAAAAGCCTTTGAATATTTTTGCAGACACATTTAGCTTCTAGATGTTAGTCAGATAACGTTTCTATGTTCCTTCTAAATGCCAACTGTGTAAACAATTATGATAAGCCATTGTTTGTTTACCTGCAAGCTCTGCTACGGTTGACTAGTATGCATGTGAAGAAGTGCTCCAGTAAGCCCTAACACACACACACACATACATTACAAACATCTCAACATGCAAAAGTGTTCCTCAATATGTTTTTACCTAAGTTGTTCACAATACTTATCCATCCACAGAATTTGTAATGTAGTCAAATGTTTAAACATTTAGCTACTGTTCACGCTTCTGCCTTTTGATGCCTCACAAAGCAGCTGCATGAATGCTAAAGCTTTAAATAAAAGTGAAACCATCAACAAAAGCCTGATCACTTCTATGTTTACAAATACAAGCCCAGTGGTTTTTTCCTGAATAATTCTAGAATGTTCTTGACTGCATTGGCTTCTTTGAAGTCCTTTTTTCAAATATTTCCCAAAACAGAGCAAGGAATTTCTTTACAGTATGTCCTATAATATTTTTCTTCTGGAAAAAGTCTTATTTGTTTTATTTCAGCTAGAATAAAAGCATTTTTTAAATTTATTTCAAATCCATTTTAAGTTTAATATTAGGTAACACTTTATTTTGGTGGTCCATTTGAGTATTAGTAGACTGTCTGTTTATACAGACATTCAACAGACTATAAGAAACTTTGCAAAGACATGTCAACTTACACTAACCCTAACTCCAATCCTAACAGTCTACTGATTATCTAATGAGAACTAGTTGGCATGCAGATGCAATGTAACTTAAATTCAACAAACAGACCATCAAAATAAAGCATGTCCCAATATTATTAGCCCCTTTAAGCAATATATATATATATATATATATATATATATATATATATATATATATATATATATATATATATATATATATATATATATATATATATATATATATATATATATATTTTTTTTTTTTTTCATTATGTAATTATTTGCCTAATTACCCTAACTTGCCTAGTTATTCTAATTAAACCAGTATCTTGAAAAAAAAAACTAGTAAAATATTATGTACTGTTATCATGGCAACGATAAAAGAAATCAGTTACAAATTAGTTGATAAAACTATAATGTTTAGAAATGTAAAAATCTTCTTTCCGTTAAACAGAAAATGGAGAAATACTATTCAAAGAAGCTGATAATTCAGGAAGGCTAATAATTCTGACTTCGACTGTATAGAGTTCATGTGTAGTTTATAAGAGCATTTATTAAAATGATTATTGGTCACTAGCACAGACAACTGTAGATTTTGATCTGCCAAGGTCTTTAGTCAACCTCTTGAAGACGAGTGCAATTCAAGCCTGGTTGGCAATTTGATTATCCAACACTTCAAAGCACAATATTGCTAGCAATCTTTTGTGTATGGGTTATGGAAGGGTGTCAAATATGAACAGCACATTCTGTATCCGTGGTTACCAATTCAAGAAAGCTATGTGGTGATCATTTGGCTTAAATTTACTGTGGTTCTGCAGTCCCTTCATTTTCTTTATGCGTTCAGAAGCACGTGTGCCTTTGTCTGATGGACACTCGTGGACACCAGGGAACTTTGACTGATGAGGTTTTAAAAGGCTGTCCTCGATTTTTCCTCTGGGGTTTACACTCGCTTGATGCTCTGAAATTGGACGTTTTAATGCATGCTAGAGATGGATGATATGGACATAAAACTATACCACCATATTTTCCGGTGTTTTTATTGCGATAACAGTCAATCAATCAATAATGAAATCCACTGAGCAGCTAAAAAAATAAAAATCTTGTATCTTTAGGCTTGCATCTTTAGAAAGAGTTGTTATGCTTTCAGTACACACATTTGGATTTGTTTCATTCATCCTGGAAGCTAGAGGGTGAAACTGAGTAACTCCATCTGTATGACAGAAGTAAAGGCGTTTAGCTATACAGTTAGTTGAAAACAGAAAAGCTTAAACTGATCAAACATGATAGTAATAAACACATGATTATGATTATGTTTGATTTATCTGTGTTATTTTTGTCACCTTTTTAAAATAAAGTGTATAAATTATGCTAAATTCATTGATTATGCTAACTGACATTAAAAGCCTTAAAGGGTTCCTATTATGCAAAAATAGTTTTAGAAGTGTTTTAAGGAAAATAGTGTGCCAACCAAGTGTAAATATATAGCCATTCTCTGGATATCTCTCCCTCATTCGCTTAGAGTTTGAAGCAATTGTCCACCAGTAGTTTCCACATTTTACCTGCCGAAGATTTAGGCTCTATCAAATACCTGGCTTACTAAGGCATAAGACGTGTTTGGCGTGATTTGTTGCTATTTTCAGACTAGCGCAACCCTAATTTGCAAATTGTGCACTACATTGTGAAAATAGCAAATACATTTGCACCACTTTGTGGACTCATGGGTGTGCTGGTCTAAAAATGAGGCGCATTGTTGGCGCGTTGCTATTTTGAGGAAGTGAAAATAAAAAGTGCCATTGGCCAACTAAAATCTGGTCTAAACTCCAGTGTAGAGCATGTTAGTTATGCACCTATGCAGGTCCAAACGTGTATACATTGTTTAATACACAAAGAATGTACAGCAATACTCAAATAGCTTAACATAAGAAAAAAATTAAGAATTAAAAGGGGAGGGGGGGGGGGGGGGGGTCAGTTTATACATGAAAACTTGCATTTGTATAATGTTTTTATTATAAACATTTATTATTAGCAGTATTATCATATGCATTTTTATATTTGTTTTAATAAAAAAAAAAGGTTTAGATTTGTCCACCTGTCAGGTTTTTGAGACATCTGCATCCCCATATGGTGCAAAAGAATAGGACTCATCATAATGTTCATTTATTCGTCTACTGGAAATTAGAACTGAATTAGGAAATATTTTTTAAACTAATCTTTGTGCTTGAAAATTAAATTAAATATGTAGGCTAATGGATGTTGTCAGTGGAGTGGGTACAACACCGTTTCCTTATCCATGAAAGTAAAGGAGTTAAGTAAAGAGTGAAAGTAAAGAGGCTGAATGGAGGAGGCTCATTCTTTATCCCCACGTTGCAGATGGTTCGTTTAACTGTTTTCTTGTTTCTTGTTTTCTTGTGAAGCATTCAGTTTTTCCACTTACAAAGTCTGCCATGTAAATAGCAAATGCACCATAGTACGATGCAGCTGACTCTTAAAATGGAATGGGAGATGAGACTCTGATTGGTTTAATGCTCAAACCCATAACTCATTAAGAGAATAAGCACATCCCAGTTCAAACATGCGCCAGTTTCTGTCCTTAAAATATCAAAAGTAGATTCAAACATGCCCTTAATGCTTTTGCGCCATGCACTTTAGACTTTGTACCTAGATCATTTAAATATAGATTTAGGATGGACAAAAAAATACTGTATTTCTTCAAAAAGACACTTCTTTTGAGAATTTTCAGCTTTATTAAACAGCTCTGAGTGAGAAGCAGTCATCCTCCACAAGTTTTCACGCCATACCTGCCAATGATAATGTAAATAACTACAAAAGCATTGCAAATGTTAAGTTTTAGGATGCACAAATAAACACTGTAGCCTTTATCTGAGCCACTTCGTTTTACGTTTTCAGCTTGTCAAAATGAGGGCTGGGTGCAAAATCTCATTTTCATTTAAAGTGACAGTCACTAAAAGGCATAATTTGGAACAAAGCCTAAAAGGGCAGTTTCAGTTTTGAAAAGAGTTGTAAAAGTGATGTGTTTGGTTTTTTGAGCTGAAACCTTACATATACACTCTAGGATATAGACTTATTTTACATCTTGTAAAAAGGGGTCTAATAGGTCCCCTTTAATCACAGTAATAAATATTATAAAATGATACATGATATTTTTTTGATTTTTTTTTTTGTGTGCATATATTATAAACTATTAGATACACTCACTGGCCACTTCATTAGGTATTTTATTAGGTATCCAACTGCCCGTTAACCCAAATTTATAATCAGCCAATCACATGCATTTAGGCATATAGACATTGTCAAGACGATCTGCTGCAGTTCAACCCAAGCATCAGAATCAGGAAGAAAGGTGATTTAAGTGACTTTGAATGTAGCATGGTTGTTGTTGTCAGACAGGCTAGTCTGAGTATTTCAGAGACTGCTAATCTACTGGGATTTTCATTCACAACCATATCTAGGGTTTACAGAGAATGGTCTGAAAAAGGAAAAATATCCAGTGAGCGACAACAGAAACTCAAATAACCACTTGTTACAACGGAGGTCTGCAGAAGAGCATCTCTGAACACCTCCAAACTTGAAGCAGATGAGTGACAGCAGCGGAAAAAACACACCTGGTGCCACTCCTGTCAGCTAAGAGCCTGAAACTGAGGCAACAATTCGCACAGGCTCACCAAAATTAGACAATACAAGATTGGAAAAACGTTGCCTGGGTCTGAAGAGTCTCGATTTCTCCTGCGACATTCGGAAAGTAGGGTCAGAATTGACATAATACTGGAAGGTGACATTCTCATTATGGATGTGCAGCCGACAAATCAGCAGCAACTGCGTGATGCTATAATGTCAATATGGACTAAAATCGCTGGGGAATATTTCCAGTACCTAATTAAATCTATGCCACGAAGGATTAAAGCAGTTCTAAAGGCAAAGGGGGGGTCTAACCCCGTACGAATAAGGTGTACCTAATAAAGTGGCCGGTGAGTGTATAGCCTCTATCCCTAATACATGCTGTATGCTTTTAATGCATATCGTTTAAAGCATACGGCAGTTTGCATCTGTTGTTGTGCCTTTTTGGTGCACTATGAGAGCTTTACCATTTTACTTGAGCAACCTTTGTGTTTGCTTTTGTTAACACTTGTTATAACCGGTGTCTTTGATGAAGTGATTAATTAAAGTTCAAGTGTGACAAGAGCAAAAAAAGAAAAGAAAACAAAAGAATTATGTTAAAACCCCCTCAGGACTGTAATTAAATGAATAAAAAAGGTTAAGCTTAATGTTAATTCGGTTAGCTAATCATTAAGTTTTACAGAAATGGTTTGATAGTCTCAGAGAAACCAATTAAAACGCAGTTTCTCTAATGGTGATTATGAATGAGCTGGAATTACACTCTCATATAAAGGTGAAATCCAGATGGCTGATCAAATAACTGTTAGACTGCGCTTTTCTTACATTATTGGATGATGATGTACTGTGTAGAAACAAATGTTTTGCTTGTGAATATGGTGAAAGACTCGGGTTCATCAAGTTTGCATGTGAAACAGCAGATGATTGACATTTTGTTATGGCTTTTCTCTGGGTTCTTCTTATTCTAAAAACTAATATTCATGGTTTATCTTGCCTCGAGGCCAGAGCCGAGTGCATCACTTTGAGACGTTTCATATTAATAATAATAATAATAGCACAAAATCTGTTCTCTTGATGTAGACGTTGTTTTTTTTATGTGACATTACATCAAATTGGTGCTCCCTCAACAAATAACATAGCTTTCAATAGCTGTTAAAAAGTCTTTATGACATTTTCATTCCTGTCACCTGAATCACAAAACAGATGCTAAATTTTTGCGGTTTTTAATGTCGTCACACATATTCCTGTTCCGTTTCCATTCACCAAATAAGGGCATTTAAAAAGAAACACTTTGAGAAACTCATTTTTTTTTTCTTTTCTTTTTTTTTAGCAATAGTGCGGAATGAGAAACTGTGATGAAGCCGCAAATCCAAGAGGTGAAAATTAGAAGGGAGATGAATGGAAAAACACAGACGGAGACAGAAGCTGGGAGAAGAGATGTGAAAATGTGGAAAAGGGTTGAAACAGGAGAACAGGAAACGTGAGTGAGATCTCTAATGACCTGAACACACACATGTAATTGATTATTTAAAAGTGTGTGTCTTGCATGTGAAGAAAACAAGCACTAACAGGATAGTCATTTGTTCTTAAATAAAGACACCCGTGAGTAAACATGTTTGTTCTTGGTCAATATATCCTCATCAATATCCTCTGTAAACAATGCACCTGATGTCATTGCAACATTGTCATTGTGTATTCCTCTGTTGAGCACGTAAGAAGTTTTCAAGATGTGTCTATACAATGTCAAAGTGATCTAAAACAACTGAGCTATATTTAAAGTCAGAATTATTAGCCCCCCTTTGAATTATTTTTTCTTTTTCAAATATTTCCCAAATGATGTTTAACAGAGCAAAGAAATTTTCACAGTATGTCTGATAATATTTTTTTCTTCTGAAAAAAATCGTATTTGTTTTATTTCGGCTAAAATGAAAGCAGTTTTTCATTTTTTAAAAATCATTTTAAGGTCAAAATGATTAGCCCCTTTAAGCTATATTTTTTCAATAGTCTACAGAACAAACCATCATTAACCTGTAACTTGCCTAATTACCCTAACCTGCCTGATTAACCTAATTAACCTAGTTAAGCCTTTAAATGTCACTTTAAGCTGTATAGAAATGTCTTGAAAAATATCTAGTAAAATAATATTTATTGTCATTATGGCAAAGATAAAGTAAAAAGTTATCAGAAATAAGTTATTAAAACTATTATGTTTAGAAATGTGTTGACAAAAATCTCTCTGTTAAACAGAAATTGTGGAAAATAAAAAGCAGTGGAGCTAATAATTCAGGGGGGCTAGTAATTCTGAGTTCAACTGTATATAAATAAATATATATATATATATATATATATATATATATATATATATATATATATATATATATATATATATATATATATATATATATATATATATATATATATATATATATATATATATGAGTTGTTTTAGACTCCATTGTCTTACTGTTTATATACAGTATCATGAGGAAATAGTCTGGGTTAACATTATAATTAAAGAGACCATGACAATGGCAGTGTGCCTTCTTTTAATAAATCATAATAAAATACAATATACAGCAGGGTTTAACTCTGCTTATAGAAAATGAAGGGTAAATAATTAGCATCGGGTGTGTTTTGCATTTTCAATATTTTTACAAATAATTTATGAAGCTACTTAATTTAATTGTTATCCTATCATAGTAACTGTTATATTACAATCCTGTGATATTACCAAAAGGTTGTAAAAGATGTTAGATCCTTCAGTTCCAACATACATTCACCAGCCACTTCAATAAGTACACCTGTACAGCTCATTGTTAACGCAAATTTTTAATCAGCTAATCACATGGCAGCAACTCAATGCATTTAGGCATGTAAACATGGTCAAGATGACCTACTGCAGTTCAAAATGATTATCAGAATGGGGAGGAAAGGTGATTTAAGTGACTTTGAAAGTGGCATGGTTGTTGGTGCCAAACGGGCTGGTCTGAGTATTTTAGAAACTGCTGATCTACTGGGATTTTCACGCACAGCCATCTTTAGGGTTTACAGAGAATGGTCCCAAAAAAAAAAAAAAAAAAAAAACAGTGAGCAGCAATAAGCAACCATCCATCCTGCTTTGTATTCACTGTACTCAAATGGCCTCCACAGGCACTAGATCTCAATCCAGTAGAGCACCTTGGGATGTGTTGGTACGGGAGATTCACATCATGTACCACAAAGCCTTTAAAATTTTGAAATTTGTCATAATATTGACAAATGTTAATGTCCTTTCTTCTTAGCCCTTTGTTTACTTCTTTTTACTATGTTTTTGTTGTTCTAATTCCATGCTTGGTTTTCAGAAAGATTGAAACTAAAGACGATGTTGTACCGATTATTTTGGGCTGACCGCTACACTGCACAAGTGTGAGTAACTTTTTTTTTCAGTCACTATTGCTCTGTCTTTCATTATAGACTGTTTCATGTGCACTGTTTTTGCATATAACCTGCAGTTAATCAGAGCAGCATTCATCAATGAGGGATCCAATATGTCAAACATACATGCAAAAGTTAACATGCTGTAAGTGGCTACACAGCTAAGTTGAAATAGAATGAGTTGTCTAAATGTTTGTAAATATGAAATACATCACTTATGCCGAGTTCAGACTGCATGATTTTTGGAGTAGTTGTGTCACAGATGTTTTCACACTGCATGACTATCTAGGCTAGCGCTTTGTCGCTGCTTTGTTTACATTTGGTCCGGACCAAGGGCAACAAATAATACGTTGTAGTATATTTCTGCTGTTTTTGGGTCGTTTTCACAACACACGGATTGCTTTGGTTTGAACCAGTTAAAAAGAACCTAAATGCAGTCATGTGACAAAATCCGCATCACTCAATGACCAAATGTTACTGAACGTATTTCATAAAGTGCTTTTCGATTGGTCATAATTAACGTTCAGGAAAATGCCAACTGAACTCCTGCAAGTAAACAAACTAGCAGACACAAAATGTTGCTTTTTATTATGGAGGGACGACTGCGTTGGCTCATTGTATCCCTGCTTATAGTATACTATACTATATAGTTTGCATACATCACTTTAAACAAACTATACATTTCGAGAATGAAGCACGGCTACTGCTGAAAACAATGTTTTAATGCATTGCAAACGGCGAAGGTACATTACAAGTCACTTCAGGAGGACGCGTGAATTATTTAGCTAAACTGCGACATGGTCATCTTTCAGAAATATTGCCAATGATTTATCAGTTAATGTTTTTCCCTCTCTGTTTAAAATTGTTGATAAAGTGCTGTCAGCAAATAATTTTCCTCCACATTCTATAAGATGGAACAGCGGATCAGACTACGCCAGCTGGATTAGTACAAAAAGGCGCAGTACTTTTTTACAGTTGGGTCTTTTCTAGGGATTTTCGGATTATGTTCTCACAACAAATAAACCACTCCAGGGTTTGTTTAAAAGTGTACCGAGACCACTTCTTCAAGGAGGTGTCAGCACGCTTTTTTGGTTTGCTGTTGGTGTGCACTTAAGTGAAAAGGTGTGAAAACACACGTGACTACATAGTTTTACCGTGATGCATTGCCTGTGTCATCGCTTTTGAAGAGCAGTGCTTCATCGAACAAGTACAACATGATGCAAGGTAAGCTGCAGAGTAAACTGACCACACTAGAAAAGTTGTCCATATGGACATAGTGAGGCAAATGCTCTTAGGCTTAAGCTATTTTGTTTGGCTTGCTGTCCAAAGAGAGAGCCCTGAGATCATAAGATCCCGAGCCCGGGGCTCCCTCCCATTTGCAAGGTGAGAGGGGAGTTTGAGCTCAGGTAGATCTCGAGAACTCCCCTGCTGTAGTAGCTAATAAACAGATAGTGATTGCTCTTAAGAGATTACTTACTAGGAGCATGTCTATGGTGTCAATTTGGATTAGTCAATTAACGTAAGTTGCATGTTTTTGGACATGGGAGGAAACCGAGGGAAACCCACGTGAGCACAGGGAGAACGTTTAAACTCCGCACAGAAACGTCGACTGGCTTGGTAAGGACTAGAACCAGTGACGTTCTTACTGTGAAGCAACAGTGCTAACCACTGGGCCACCATCCCACCCATCTAGGAAAGGAGGGGAAGTAGGGGTTGAAGGAGGGATTGTTCAAAACGAAGATGGCTGTTATATGGAACTGAGGGTTTTTATAGTGGCTTAGGAACCGTCTGATTGGTGAATCATAAATTGAATAATGCGGGGCCAGCTGCAAGCAATCATAAGCACGTGCTCCTCTCGAAATTAGTTTATAAATAAACGTCACTTGGTGTTGTGCATTGAACTTCATCACAATAACAATCCTTTATTTGTCAATAAGATGTCCCTGTAAATATCAGAAGTGTGAAAAGGAACTAAAGTTGTTGACGTCATTCTTCACCACAGCATTCATTTTACCTAGTTCAATTCATATATTTCCAATGATCCTGTGTTGCTTCAAATCCAGCAAATCCTTTAATACTACAAATAAGCATGATGCTTGGTGTGGATTTTCTACACCATGGACAATAGAAGACTTCCAGTCTAGCTTGTACTGGAGAATAGAGTTCATTAGTGGCCACACTTTTCCCAGCTATGTTTTGTCCATAGCTTTTCCCCATATGGATTTTAGAATATCTTTCTGATAATGTTATAAGCCATGAACCAAACCAACCTGTTACGAAAGGAATCACAGTATAATAGACTTTGATTTTAAAGCAAGGACAAATTTGAAAAGAAGACTCAAAGTATTATTTTCATTTCAAACGGTGCATTATACACTGTGCACCTACTATAAAGAATTATGAGAGGTAATTGTGTCTGTCACTTCAAAATCAGCCAGTCATTTGAGCACTTTTTCAATCCTGAGGCAATGTTAAGAAGATACTTTATTAAAACCATCATCCATATGAGCTGTTGTGAGTCAAGTATGCACCTTCCATAATATGACACATTAAATGCTACAGAATGATACATTAAGCAGCATCTGCGTGCTCTCATAAAAATGTAAATGCAGTATTCTTTTAATTAACTGAGTGCTCCTAAGCATTTATAATTGTTTTGTGCTGAACATGAATATGTATCATATAACATGGAACATGCTTTCTTAAATCTGACCCTGATTATAGATTTTAACATGATGTTTGTCGTGAATAAAAGAGTAGGCAGAGATGAAACGCTTTGCATATGTTTAATTAGGACTTATTATAAATCCGCATTTAGCTGCTTCATGTATTGTTAAATGTGTGTTTTTTTTTTTTTGGTTTATGGGAACTGACATCAGAGCCTTTTTTAAGAGTTTTACAGTGAAGAAGGAGGTTGGAATTGGTGCATTTATCAAATTCTTCTAAATAAATAAACAAAGAAAGGCATTAATTTGACTAATTTCATGCTTTGAACTATCAATAACCTTTCATTATGTTTCTAGGTAACCAATCAACAAATTTTTCTTGTTCACTGATTTTTTTAAAATCCTGTATTGAGCTGCTAATACGTATGTGATCCAGAGATTCTCATGCTGCACAGATATAATGTATCGTAATATTTTGTATTGGTCAAAATAATTGATTTTTCTCTCACGCAAGAAATTATAACAAAATTATTATTATTATATATTTAAACATATATAATAATAGAATGTTATGTTAAGATTGTTTATAAATTTCCTATTGTACAAAACAACATTTTCAAGTTTTTAGGCTACTTTATACTATAGTTCACGTTAACCAGAAGTTTCTCACATTTTTAGTTCAGTTTGTTGATCTACTTCCAGCTAAAATGGAATAGTGAGTCGGGGGCGGGGCTTACATTCGTGCATCATTTGCTCATAGAAATCTAATGGTAAAGGGGTGTGTTTAAAAATACTAATATACAGATGCTATGGAAGGCCATAAAGTTGACATCAACAGAAGGACCACCAATTTAATTGTGGAAGTAAATGATCAGACTTATCTTTTACATAGTCTCTCCTGTGGCTGGTCTCTGAGGTCTTCTGGCCAAGACCTTTTAGCCATTCCCAGGGCACGTCTTAAAACTCCTGGAGCAGTGGAAGTTTTTTATAAAACATTTAAAGACACATGTTTTTGGCCAAGCTTTTAGTTGACAATACATTGATGTTTCTGTATCTGCATTTTAACCTTTTTTATGTTTCTTTCATTGTAAAGCACATTTTGACTTAATGTCTGTGAAAGGTGTTATACAGGGTGGGCCATTTATATGAGTACACCTTAATAAAATGGGAATGGTTGGTGATATTAACGTCCTGTTTGTGGGAAATCAGCATATGTGAGGGGGCAAACTTTTCAAGATGGGTGGTAACCATTGTGGCCATTTTGATCCAACTTTTGTTTTTTCAACAGGAAGAGGGTCATTTGACACATCAAACTTATTGGGAATTTCACAAGAAAAACAATGGTGTGCTTGATTTTAATGTAACTTTATTCTTTCATTAGTTATTTTCATGTATCTGACCACTTGTAAAATGTGTTCAATGTGCTGTTTATTGTGTTGGATTGTCAATGGAACCCTCTTTTCCCACTCTTCACACACCGATAGTAACACTGCAGGAGAAATGCCAGCACAGGCTTCCAGTATCCATAGTTTCAGGTGCTGCACATCTTGTATCTTCACACCATAGACAATTGCCTTCAGATGACTCCAAAAATAAAAATGTAAGGGGGTCAGATCGGGAGACCTTGGGGACCATTCAACTGGCCCACGCCACCAATCCACTTTGCAGGAAACTGTTCATCTGAATGCTCGGACCTGACACCCATAATGTGGTGGTGCACTATATTATCTTGCTGGAATAACTTAGGGAACGTTCCAGCTTCAGTGCATAAAGAGGGAAACACATCATCATGTAGCAATTTCAAATTTCCAGTGGCCTTGAGGTTTTCATTGATGAAGAATGGCCCCACACTGCAAAAAATGCTTTTCTTACTTAGATTATTTTTCTTGTTTCTAGTCCAAATATTTAAAAATTCTTATATCAAGAAGCATTTTCTAGGCAAGCAAAACATATTGTCTTATTTTCAGAAATAATATGCCAATATTAAGTGAGTTTTTCCTTAAAACAAGCAAAATAATCTGCCAATGGGGTAAGCAAAATAATCTTGTTTTTCCTTTTGACATAAGATTATTTTGCTTACCCCATTGGCAGATTATTTAACTTGTTTTAAGGAAAACTCACTTAATTTTGGCATAATATATCTTTAAGCAAGACAGTATGTTTTGCTTGTCTAGAAAATTCTACTTGCTTTAAGAGTTTTTAGATATTTAGACAAGAAGCAAGACAAAAAATCTAAGTAAGAAAAGCATTTTTTGCAGTGCACTATCTTTGCTGTCTATAGTGTAAAGATACAAGATGTGCAGCACCTGAAACTACAGATATACTGGAAGCTTGTGCTGGCATTTCTCCTGCGGTGTTGCTATCAGTGTGTGAAGAGTGGGAGAAGAAGGTTGGACTGACAATCCAACACAATAAACAGCAAATTGAACACATTTTATAAGTGGTAAGAAACTTGTAAATAACTTATGAAAGAATAAAGTTACGTCAAAACCATGCACACCATTGTTTTTCTTGTGAATCTTGAAAAGTTTGCCCCCTCACATATACTAACATGCCAAAAACTGGACATTAATATCACCAACCATTCCCATTTTATTAAGGCGTATCCATATAAACAGCCCACCCTGTATAAGTTAACACTTAATCACTTATTCAACTCAAGGATAACAATATGAGCAAGCAAAATAAACATTGTAAATGAAAATTCTGAAATTCATTCATTTTCAACTAGATATACATATATATACATATATATTTTTTCTTTTTTAAAATATTTTCCAGTTGATGTTTAACCGAACAAGGAAATTTTCACATTATATCGGATAATATTTTTTTTTCTTCTGGAGAAAGTCTTACTTGTTTTATTTTAGCTAAAATAAAACCATTTTTATTTTTTATGAACCATTTAAAGGTAAAAAATTATTAGCCCCTTTTTAACTATTTTTTTCCATAGTCTACAGAACAAACCATCGTTATACAATATCTTGCCCAATTACCCTAAGCTGTCTAGTTAACCTAATTTACCTAGTTAAGCCTTTAAATGTCACTTTAAGCTGTATAGAAGTGCCTTGAAAATAACATGGTTACCATCTAAAAACTACATTCTCATCTAAATAAGCCTCAAAAGTACTTTATGTTGTCCAACAGCTGCAATGTTTGTGAAAGTGTACTCTATGTGGGCGGAGTTATACACAAGGGTGAAGAGGCTGTAGGAGTGCTGTTATTGCACGCATATTGTTTATATAACCAATATATATATTCACATTTAGAATAATTTCTGACTCAATAAATAATTTTATGTTAAAAATAAACAAAATATTAAACATAAAATATAAAATACATTTGCCATGGTAGAATATCTCCTCAAATCAAGCAGAATGAGAACCCTCAGTACGAAGGCGAGAAACAGAGAGAGAGAGAGAGAGAGAGCACAAGAGAAAGGCACAAATGAGTGAACCAGAAGGTTAAAGAAAAGGACAAGTGCAAGGACAGAAGTGAACACATGTGTGCCCCGGGACAATAGCCGTGACAGTCACTCGCAGCGGTGACTCATCTATTAGACCCTCACCTCATCACCTTTGTTGTACCTGTACGGTTCCCTGACGCCTCGAGATTATACACTACAGCAGCCCCAATCACAATGGGTTTGATGGTAAGAGTCTCCTACAGAAGCAACACAGATATGCCCATTTGGATGATTGCTCCAAATCAAACAGAGACTGATTGGCTAATGACGAAAGGGTGAATCATATACTCAGAAAACCTCTCGAGTTATTTGTGATTCGTCTGAGGTTGTTTGTCTTTCGCCTCAGCTCTCCGTCATCGTTCGAATATTTGTCTTCTTGTGTGACAGGGAAAATAGCGTCAGTTTGACTTAAGCAGAATGTGTGATATGACTCTCTGTTATCTTCTAAACCATGACGAAAGGAAGCTAAAGGATTATTTTAACCACAAATGATAGTTTTGCCTTAATTTAATCAGCTTTGTGTTGTCCCAAAGCTGTGTTTATTTTCTTTGATAAAACATAAATTAAGATTATTAGGCAGAATATCCAAAATGCTCTTTTGTTTCATAAAGAAAATGGACTAATCATCAGTGGTGGAAAGAGTACTGAAATTGCATACTTAAGTAAAAGTACCATTACTTGCCTAAAAATGTAGTGTGAGTAGAGAAAAGTATCTGTTGTAAATATAACTCAAAGTAGGAGTAAAAAGTAGCCCTTTTAAAAGTATTCATAAATAGTGAGTAGTGAGTATTATGCTGTTAAAAGTTGATGCATTTACATGTAATTTGTGGATGTGTGTGTGTAAACGTAACATTCTGTAGTGCATTTAGTTATTGCCCAGCAGGTACACAAAGTCATAAGACTTTAATATTAGGTTAAATTTAGGTTGTGATGTCAGGTGACCAAATTTCAATGTCTAGCTAGCGTCTAGGGACAACATTATTTTGATGTCCAATAATGACATCAAATGATGTTGATATTTGGCTGATTTTAGGTTGTTAGAAAGTGGCCAAAGTCAGATGTCGAACCAGCATCTTAAACCAACATCCTATTGACGTCAAATACTGACATTTATTCATCAGTTATGGCAACCAAAATTTAACATCTGATAGATGTTATAGTGATAACGTTGACACAACGTCAAGCTGTAACATCATTAGACATTAGCCCCTTTCACACAGTGATACCGGTACATATCCGGAAAATTTCCGGAACGACTTTTCCGGTATATTCAAAAAAGCGCTGTTCACACAAGCAAGGACGTTACGGAAATTTTCCAGAAAAGAGCATTCACACATCCATTCCAAAATACCGGTAAATTCTGACATCATTCACCACAAATGAGCTTTAAACGGCTGCGCTTGTATTTGTAAACATTTGACTAAATTACAAACTCTGTGCATGATCAATATTGTTAACAATTTTCGCAAGATCACTTTCGCATGTCGAGATGTTCATAATATGTGCGTGTGCAGGCGCTCACAGGCTGTTTCACAGGCACACGCAAAGCTTGAAGGTAAACAAACAACGGCTTATCATAAGCATGTCATTGATGATTTACACAGTTGGCATTAAGAAGAACATATAAACGTGATCTGACTAACTTCTAGCAGCTAAATGTGTCTGGAAAAATATTGAAAGGCTTTTATTCTCATAAACGGCGCGGACGTAAATGCGTCTGACTGTTGTGATTGGCTAAAGCAGACGTCTCACGTCAGCACGTTCTAGACGTGCACACGCTTATTACGGCAATCTTGCATCTGCATTCACACAGTGCAGCGTTCCGGCAAATTGCCGGTAATGTTACAACTTCTCTTTCCGGAAAATAGCCAGAATAAATTTACCGGTATTTTCAAAAAGGACCTGTTCCACACATACAACCTTTCCGGAAAATTGCCGGCAATTTTCCGGAAAGGTCTGTATGTGTGAAAGGGGCTATTGACATTTGGTTGATTTTAGGTTGGACGTTGGACATTGACATCGGACTGATGTTGAGTTCTGATGAAAACCCAATTTTCATTTCCAAACAAAATGCAGCATCTCCACGACGTTAGGGTACTATTTCAATCTGACGGCATGTTGACATCTTGTGTCTGCTGAGTGTTTAAGGCCATTTCGGTCATCATACTGTAAATATTTACATCTTCTCATCAGTGACATGCATTTAAACCAGGGGTGCCCATACTCAGTCCTAGAGGGCTGGTGTCCTACAAAGTTTAGTTTCAATCCTAATTAGACGCACCTGGGCTAGCTAATCTATCTCATACTAGGCTTTCTAGAAACATCCATGCAGGTGTGTTGAAGCAAGTTGGAGCCAAAAATCTGCAGGACATCGGCCCTCCAGGACTGTGTTTAGGCATCCCTGATCTAAACAGTCTCTGGGTCAATGCATGTATGTTTGCTGCAAAGTAAAGTGCACGTCATGTCGTATGATGCAATTTACGTTCTATGTGTGATTTGATTGGACTGGAGGAATTACAGGATTGATTTTTCTAATTCCCGTTGACAGGAAAAAATAAAGTAGTGACAACAGGTTGAAAGAAAGTAATGGAATAAAAGTACAGATAGAGCACTAAAATTGGACTCAAGAAAAGTAAAAATATACATTTTTAATACTACTTAGTAAATAAAAGCTACTTAATTACAGTAATTTGAGTATTTGTAATTAGTTACTTTACACCACTGCTAATGATGATTAATACTGCCAAACTTAAACTGCTGTCCGTGGTTCCCAGCTACGACTCAGGACACTGTTCATGTTACTGTCGTGCCACAGAGTGCCATCTGAATAATTTGATTTAAATTAATGTGAGAATATTCGCATTCTGTGTGTTACAGTACTTTCAACTGTCATGTGCACAGTGCCTCCAGTGTGTCTGCATTTAGCTTTGAGGATCCGTGACAAAATAAGAAAAAAGAACATTCAAATGAGGAAAAAGAACATTGCTCTGGATGCCAGCATTATCCACACAAAAGCTAAACAGCTTTATGAACCTTTTGCTGACAGGGATGAATGTTTGACCCTGACAACAGGTTTTGACCTTTAGTTTTTTTTTCTATACAACTGGACTTACTTGTCAACGAAAGTTTGAACTTTGAGAGTGTTTAAACAAGAGAGAAAAGTCTGAAAATGTTAATGCCTTTTTGAGAAAAGTCTATAAAGAGTGTATCAAGGTGCTTTTTAGCTTTAAAACATCTATTATAATTTTAAAATATAAAGCTGACTACTTTGCAGATTTTACCTATTGTGGGTTATTTTTATAACGTAACTCCCGTGATTAATGAGGGACCACTGTATATTCCTGCTTTTCCCGGGAGTCTCCCATATTTAAGACCAATCTCCTGTTTTATAATTTCTCCAGAAAAAATAAAAAAGTAACTTCACCCTGCCCACAGTCGTCAGTTTTTTTTGGTACATTAATACAGTCTGTAATAAAGGTCTGCATTCCTGCGGCTGTACCGTTTTCGATAAATCGGTCTGTAACTGGAGTATTTTGAATGGGAGCGAGCGGTCTAACAATATTTCTCCAGACTCCCGAGCGAGCGAGCATGCGTATGTATGTGAGTAAATGAGAGAGCGTGACGCTGCCTTTAGCTTGTTTGTTGCTGTCTCTGTGTGTGTGCATGTGTGTGAATGAGGGAGAGAACTTGGTGCTATGTGTGTGTGTGTGTGTGTGTGTATGTGTGTGAATGAGCGAGAGCGTGATGCTGTCTGTGTCTTTTGTTTGGTTCTGTGTGTGTGTGTGTTTATGCAGCCAGCTTATTATAGGCTGTCAGGAGGACTCTGTATAGCTGTGCGGTTTTTGGTATTGTCAGAACGGGTGCAGCGGGTATAAAACGGGGCGGGTTGGGCAGCAGGACAAAGAATGCTGAACATAAGTGGGAGCGGTCAGGTTCAGATTAAAACCTGGCGGGAGCGGGATTCAAAATTTAGTCCCGCACAGATCTCTAGTCTGTAACACCCCCAGGTCACCAACTTTGCTGCAGTATTACATCTTAGCAGCTGCCCGAAACCAATTACAGTTACTAACAGCCCATTCCAGTTACTAATCCGGTTCTCAACTGTGTTATTCAGACAAACATACACCACAGTAGTTATTTTTCAAGAGACTAGTATTCAGCTTAAAATAACCATTAAAAGCTTTAATGGGTTAATTAGGTTAGTTAGGCAAACCATTGTATAATGATGATTTGTTCTGTAGAGAACTGAAACAAATAATGCATAAGGGGGCTAATAATATTGATCTCAAAATAGTTTTTTTTACTCTAGCCAAAATAAAATAAATAAGACTTTCTCCAGAAGAAAAAAATATTATAGGACATTCTGTGAAAAATTCCTTGCTCTGTTAAACATCATTTGAGAAATATTTTTAAAAAATATATATATCACGGAAGGGATAATAATGTTGACTTCAACTGTATGTAAAAATGCATACTTTGGTATGTGGTTTATTTAATTAATATGACGCATTTGGGGTTAACTTTATTATTTGCTATATTTTTTCTAGCAAGATCTGGCAACACAAATGAGTCAGAAAGTACTTTTTACCTCTGATTTTACACACTTCATATACAAAAGGTAGAGAGTACTGTTTAAATATGGCATTAACAACTACTTGGTCACTTCCGTTCCATAGAGAGACATTGCATAGTATTGCATCAGAGCTTCATTTTACATTATGTGAATTGGCTTAATTGTCACTGCCATAAATAATGCATGTACAGAACAGAATTCATCATTGAAAGGTGAACTGACAACCAAGCAGCTGCACTGTGTATATGAAAAATTACACTTTTCAATGTTTATTAATGTTGTCAATTGTGTGCATGTAATGTTTTGGCTCATTAGTGTTGCGAAGCTATGTAGAAAAATAACCGCAATTAAGGCCAAACCTATAATATACTGAAACACTAAAATTCAAATGCCTTTTCTTAGAAGTACTTAAAGAGCCCATATTATACATGAAATAGGGTCATATCTTGGTTGTAAGGGTCTCCAACCACAGTCTAATATGCATGCAAGGTCAAAAAACACTTTCATAGTCTTATAATCTGCATTTATTTTTACCTAATTATTCCAGCGACTCCCGTATGAACGTTCATCGTTCATCGTGATTCATTTGTTCCCAAACCCCTTCTTAGCGCAAAGCTAATCTGCGCTGATTGGACCGATGACAGTCTGCTGCGATTGGTCGACTGCCTTCAGTCAGAGAGTGAAATGCCCAACAACTAATCAGCAATTTAAAAGTAATCAGTTCATACACGCTCGATAGTGTAGGTGTGGATTTTAGCTGCCAGTGGGTCAATGTAAATACAGACTATGGACTTGAAAATACAGACGACTAACTATTTTTTTGAGCAAAAACTCCAAAAACTGTCAAGGAGATTTCCTAGCTTGTCTCACTCTGCTCTTTTCACAGACACACACACACACACACACACACACATTGCCCTCGTCCGCGCACACACACACAAACACACACACATACCTCCGGACGACAGCGCACGCACACACACACTACCCTCATCCACGGAGCTCCGTAAACAAAGCAGCACGCGTCGCGTTTTTAAAGTGACTTTGCACGCGATAAGAGAATATAGCCAGTTAACCTGATACAGTACACGGGGTTACAAGTTACAAATCACAACTAAATACATTTGCAAGCTAGAGTCAACGAGGCAACAACTTTAATCGCACGTACTTACACATGAGAAATGGAGGAAGAAACCCATCCTGACATCCATCAGTAAGTTACTCTATACTGATCCTTCCTTTAACAAACGCTGATGAAGTATTCTTTGTAGTATGTAGTTTGCAGAAGTTTCCAGTAGTTTCCAGCTGCTTGGTTATAATGCTGAGGTTTCATCTTTGGGTAAAGACTCGATGATATCCATCTGCAGTGTGACTTCAATCGACCGGCATGTTTGTGTGTGTTTGTGGGTGTGTGCGTGTGTCTAGGTTTCTGTGTCAGAGGGCGGGGCCTCAGGTTTGAAATCTCCCGGGTTTGCGCGTGCACGTGAATAACTTGGTTTCGTTCGTATGTCATGGCGAAACACCTAATGACACGGTATCAAGGCGACTCGTTTGAAGCACTATGAGTCGACTCTTTTATAGATGAATCAACCGTTTTAAACACTGTACTCTTACAGATTTAAGCCTTAGCTGGATACTTCACTTCACTTAGAGCTGTGTTACACACTACATGGAGGGGAATTTTCAAAAACCCATAATATGGGCTCTTTAAGCTGCACCTGCCTACATTAGACTATTACCTTTAGAAACATTTAAGCTTAAACCTAAAGAAAAAAATAAATTAACTTGGCAACATCAGGAACACAGCAGCCTTTCAAACTGAAACAAAACAAAAAGGTATAATAGTGGTTTACTGTGGTGAAACTTGCTGACTGTAATAAGTCTTTTCTTACTGAAAATTGCTTTGGTCAAAAATAGCAGATACCAAACACGTGTCAGACATCAGTTTTTTTTTGTGTTGAGTTTTATTCACACACAAACCCATAATTTAGCTAGCTTTAACATCCGTGTCTCCTGATTTATTGCTGTGAACAAACCAAGATAAAACATTTTAAAACTTGTACAACACGTGAGGGCTCTATTTTAACACTCTAAGCGCAAAGTCTATAGTGCATGGCATGAAAGGATTAAGGCTGTGTCTGAATCTACTTTAGGGATGGAAAAATATGCTTAACGGCACATGGTCTAACAAGGTTATGCTTATCCCTAATGCGTTATGGGTGTGTTTTGAGCATAACATTCATAAAACCAATCAGAGTCTCATCTCCCAATACATTTAAGAGTCAGTTGTGTCGCACCATGGAGCATTAGCTATTTACATGTTGGACTTTGTAAGTGTAAAAACTGAATGCTTCACTAGCAGGAAAACAGTTAAACAGACCATCTGCAGCACGAGGATAAAGAACAAGTCTCCTCCATTCGTCCTCTTTACTTTCTCTTTACTTTATTTTTACTCTTTACCTCTTTACTTTTGTGAATAAGGAAACTGTGGAAACTCACTCCACTGAAGACATCCATTAACCTACGTATTTAATTTGTTTCATTCATTTATTTTCTTTTCGGCCTAGACCCTTTATTAATCTGCGGTCTGACTTGTGGGGGAAACCGGAGCACCCAGAGGAAACCCACGCAAACACAAGGAGAACATACAAACTCCACACAGAAATGCCAACTGACCCTGCCGAGGCTTGAACGAGCAACCTTCTTGCTGTGAGGCGATCATGCTACCCACTGCGTCTCCGTGATGCCATTTTAGCTGAAACAAATTACAGTATTTTTTAAAAGTTGGTTTAAAGTGTATTTTTTTATTTTCAGTGTAGTGAGAATTGTTCTCCAAGCCACAGTACTATCAAAGGAAGCCTATTTTCATTGATAATTCTCTTGTCAAGATCTGATTTCTGAGAAATGCACAGAGTCTATTATGCAGCTATTTAATTTACTCTCCTAGAGTTTACAATTATTCACTTGACACACTCATTATTGTGTAGTAATTTTAGAGGTTCACCTCCTGTCCAGCAAACACAAGCAGCGACTGCGCCTGCTGAATATCTTCTCTATTATTCTGAAGAATTCGTAATTGGCTTCAAAGCCATTATCCATGCCTTTCTGCAAAAGCTATTTGGCTTCGGGCACAATCCCTAGTGTGTAATATAGCTGTGAGAATAAAAGGTCTGTGAATTTTTAAAGATCAAAGTGAACAACAAATAGAGCTATTGTTTGTTTCTTATAAATTTGATTCTGATCTGCTCAAACGAGGAATAATTTAAATGGATCTGTCTAGGTTAATAACACAGAGTTCTTCAACGCTGCTCCTGGGGACCTATTGTCCTGCAAATTTATTTCCAGCCTGCCTCAGCACACCTGCCTGTGTATTTTCAGAAGATCATGAAAAGCCTCATTAGCTGCATCATGTGTGTTTGATTATGGTTGGGGTTGAGCTCTGCTATAGTGGGCCTACAGGAGCTGGGTTGAGGAACTCTGCAATAACACATTTACATAATGCAAGCCTTGTTGCGCCTGAACACTCCAGTTGGTTTGTGTGTATATATATATATATATATATATATATATATATATATATATATATATATATATATATATATATATATATATATATATATATATATATATATGGTAATTCATATTTTTTTCTTTTTTCAATATCTCTCAAATGAAAAGAGCAAGGAATTTTCACAGTATTTCCGATAATATTGTTTCTTCTAGAGAAAGTCTTGTGTGTTTTATTTCAACTAGAATAAAATTTTATTTAAATTTAAATTTAAAGCCATTTTAAGGTCAAAATTATTAGCCCTCTTAAGCAATATTAATTTTTGACTGTTTTGACTTAAGACTCAATAATCTCGTTCCTGGAGGTCTGGTGCCTTGCAGGGCTTAGCTCCAACTTGCCTCCACACACCTGCCTGGGTGTTTCAAGTATACATGGTAAGACCTTAATTAGCTTGTTTAGGTGTGTTTAATTAGGGTTGAAACTAAAATCTGCAGGACACCAGATCTCCAGGAACAGGTTTGGTGATCCCTGATTTATTGTTGTCTATTGTGTGGATAATAAGGACTAGTATCTATTTCAGGCCTGTAGCCAGCGGGGGTTTGGGTGGTTCGAAAGACCCAACCCCCACTGACAAAAGTCCAGAATTTGGCCTTTATATGGGCAAGTTTGTTCTATTATAACATTATGCCTTCATAAATTATAAAAATAACTGATAGAAGGCTTTAAGAACATTTTAACTTTAAATTAGTCAAATAGACAAATTCTGATTGAAATAGTCTTTGTTATTTGCTTGTAGGCTACACATTATTTATTTGCTACACATTATTTATTTTTTAACACGTTTTAACAGATTCCTAATTAGTTTATTTATTTTTTTTTTAAATGAATGATAATGTAATGTGATGTGGACGCTGAGAAGGGACTGCGGATCCAAATGCAGGTTTATTGTGAATGGTCAGGCAAGCAATGGTCACAATCAGGGGCAAACAGATTTATGCAGGCAATCCAGAATTGTAGACAAATGCAAGACGATTGGTCAGTACAGGCAGGCAGCAGAAAACATAAATAAACAAAAACAAGGCGAGGGTCAAAAACATGGCAAGGCAAGGAAAACGTGTTTACAAGACTCAGCTATGAAGTGTGTGTGTGTGTGTGTGTGTGTGTGGTGTGTATATAGTCTTTGTAATTAGTCCATAACAATCCTCCGGCTGTGAGTGTGTGCAATCTGGATCTGGATCAGGGGCGTGTGAGCGGTGCATGACTGGAACTTGTAGTCCATGTAATAGCTGATTTAGGTTTTGTTGTGACTTGCATGTTTACCAGCAATCTACTACCACTCGATCCCTGGTGATCATAACACATCATTTGTATTTGAATTTTTTTTTTATATTTCTTTATTAAAAATGTTTTATTTGAAATTCTAATCTCATAAGAATTTCCACAAAACTGTAATAACTTACAGTTTAAATGTACATTTGTAAATAATCACTTTCTTGGTAAAATAGTATGGGAAGGCCTTTAACAAAACTGTAAGAAATATTTTTGTTGCATTAAAAAGTGTGGTTATGATCACCATATGACAAGGGGTGTGATGAGACACGAGATTGGGTTTACGAAAAAGAAGATTGATTTTTAATCTATTTTTCAGAAATCTTTTATTTTAACTTAAAAAATAAAAACAAATAAGTCACAATTTGAAAAAAAATATTTAGGTGTTTTTAAAAAAATCTACTTTTAATGAATGTTATTTTACTTCCATTTTAATGAATTATATGTCGTAAAAAAACACTGCTAAATATTTGCTGATATAAGAACAGAAAATATATTCAACTGAATAAAAATCACAAAATGCATAACAATTTAGGTGTTTTTATTTTATTGTAATGAATAGTATTTCATTTACATTTTAATGAATTATATGTTGTAAAGGACATTTAAACACAGCCAAATATTTAGATATTAACTCTACTGACTGACTGACTTACTTCACATGAGAAATTTAACTCCTTTTCACAAATTGAACTTAAAAAAAAATATCATGTAGTTTTTGGTATTTAATTTTTTATTAGTTGCTTTCAGGAACATTTCATTCATGCCCCCGTGACTTAAGGTACTGGATGCAACAATGAAGTAAGGACTGTTAGGAGAGAGTTGTTTTGATGTATTTATCATTCGCTGAATGAAAAGAGAACTTATGTTTTTTCCCGGACACCAGATAAACGCGTGTTCTCTGATGATAATGTGAAAAGTCTCGAGGAGTTAACGGTGTGTATGCGCACGCGCATAGAGATGTGTGCGTCTGCGGTATTTTACTAACTCGGCAAGTGCAGAGAATGTCAAACAGCCCTTTATGTACAGTATGTCTTATCCTGTTGCAAAATGTGGCTAAAAGCCCTTCACGATTATAATAGTTTGATTGAGGTGTTGACATGTCTGTACTGCACTTCAATAATGCGACTGAAATAGGAATACTCCACATGTCTTAATTCCAATTGTGTTTACGACGATTATGACATTCAGCATATCTAAAGTGCTATTCTATCGCATGGTTATAAAGCATGTGTAATGTGTGCAGCTGCAGTTGTAGCCTCATGTTGGACATGGCAGCTGCAGAACTAAAATCAATGTGGTTACATTACACCCTCCCAATCAATTGAGTGACATGCAACAAAGAGAGCAGCCTAGGTTGCCAGATGTGTGCAAAGCACTTGGTGTGCAGTTCTAATGCAATCCTGCCTGTAATCTTTAGTGCAAATTTTACCCTCATGCTTCATTATAACATTACTACTCACAAGACAACTTTTCAACTCGACGAGAAATCTTGTTGCGATTTATTATTGCGAGATCTTATCATACAAGATCTTGTCACACCCCTAAAAAATAGTGCTTAAAAAGTCACTAAAATGCAATATTTGAACCTTATAATTCAATAGAAAATTAAGCGAATAACTGCAAAAAAGTCCACTTTTTGAGAAAAAAAAAAGAACCATCTCTTTTACCAGACTGGCTACTGGTGTAACGAACGGGGAGGGAGTGTCAGATACAACTGAGGTAAGATCCAATATGCAGGTTTATTCAGCGTCAGGCAAGCAGTGGTCATATAGGTGCAAACAGGTATGTTCAGGCAGTCCAGAATCGTAGTCAGTATAACAGCCAACAGGTCGTAAGGCAGGCGGCTAAACAGGATAACAAGGATACAAGGCTAAGGTCTAACACGGAGAAACAAGACAAGGAAACATGTTGTAATGTCACACTAGGGTAAACAAGACTCGGCAAACTGGATGAGTTCATGAGTGGCTTATGTATGGTATGATATCAGTCTATGACAAGGTTCAGCTGGTGATTGTAATCAGGATAGATGAATGAACAGCCGTGCGTGTCTGGAAGAAGTGCATGTATGAAAATGTAGTCCTGGGATATGCGGAAATGTAGTCCTGGTATAGTGGAAACCAGCAATCTCCGGAGAGCGATCGCTGGTTATCGTAACAACTGGCCAGGCCTTTGCTATAGATTTGCATTTTGTTTCATGATGCCTACTTACAAGTGCACATAATTCAGTCACTGAATATGAACTACACAAAACTCCAGCTTAGACTAACCTAAATGCATTTTATTGGTAATTGTGTTCAAAAACTCAACAGAAATGCTTTTAATTATTTATTCTCTGAAATCCACCACTGAGAACCTTCTGCTCAGTTTGCGCTTGCAATGGAAGTGTGGGTTGATTAACTAGATCTGGGCTATTAAATTGGCGACCCGCAGGCCTAACCCGGCCCCCGAGGCCATTTGTTCCGGCCCTCTAAACAGTGTGACCAATCCAAGACAACAAAAATAAATTTAGTTCAGTCGAAAAACGCCCGCTATAGTTATGAAGTGACTTGCGTCTGTTCAATACAGCATGAGCTAAAGGCTACGCAGAGCGTGAGTCACTAAAGGCGAGTGGCGCGGGTACATTTGGATATGTTTGTAGAAATGCTCTTTTGTACAATGTATTGATATTGGTAGTAGAGATGCAACAATTAGCCGATTTCAGTATTAACTACGCTTCATTTCGTCACAGTTAATTCATCGTAAAGTCATGCCAAGTTGCCAAGCCAAGTATGCGCTAGTTTAAAGATTCAAGTATGTACACCGAGGCTAATACGCACGCACACCGTATTAACTATAGCAGCGGCTGTTCCCATATCACGTCTTTTCAGCTTGCAAGTTTTTATGTTTAATGTAAAAATATATGACAATATACGCGCACAAGAGGAGCAACACGCTTGCGGCTTTCCGGGCGCACGCAGTAGAAAACATCTCACTGTGAAGTTGTGTGTGCCTTTCAGTGCAATGTAAACAAAAGATATGCTTGATGAGTTATTATTAAAATGATTATGTATATATGAACGCAGACGGCAACAACAGTTAATCTAAATAGCTACTTACCTAATATAAAGCTTAAATTTACATTAGACGTGACAACCGTGAAATCATTATTCTTCAGACTATATAGTCGCACTACCAAAATCTATAATTGTTGCATCCCTAATTGTTATGCAGTTTAAAACATCCCATCTGAATGTGTTTAAATGTAGAAGAAGCCTACTTCAGCAATGCACTGCTTTTGTTGTGCTCTGAAATACAACATTTGAATGTTTGTATGGAAAAAAGCCTATTGTGCAATGCAGTGATGTTATGTAGTTTCAAAATACAATATATGAACATTTTGATGTCGAAAAAGCCATTGTGGGTGTCTTAAGGAGCAAAAATACAGCATATGGGCTCCTATAGCCTGTGCTCTTGTGTTATCATTCATATAGCAAGTCATTTCTCTCCGCCCCTTCATTTGGGATGCTTTCATGAAATGGTCCCCATGACAAACTAATTGAATATCCCTGAACTAGATTCTTCAGTGTTTCATCTACAGACTTGAATTGAAATGTTAAAAACAACATAATGGTTACTGTCATGTAATGTATTCAGTCATTGAGGATTGAGGAAGCCTCCGGAGCTGAAAATCAGTGCCTGCAGCACATGCTATAAACAGTAGATCAATGAAAGCAGACTGAAGCATCTGACCACTCAGAGAAAAGAGGAGCTTCTCAGAAAGCAGAGGATTAAAAAAAAGAATGAACCTTTGAACAGGATGTTTGATGCTCTTTAAAAAGGAAAAAGACGTGATTTGAAATGTATATTTTTAGAAAGTGGCAGCTATGGATGCAATAAAGCAAACCTCCAACAAACACGAGAAACCTTTCAATTAGCATAATGGTGTCAGTTGTTTTAACCTTTTATTGAACATTTCATATGCATAGAACGTCACGTCAATGTATTGATTTTTGTCTAAATTGAATGCATTGATTTCTACAGGTTGCTCTGAGAAATAAACCATTGTGTTGATGGAGGACCTTGCAATGCATGAACTACAATGTTCACAATCGTATGTTAAGAAGATCTTAGTTCATTGGCACTGATGGTTTTATCTAATTCAAATTAAGCAACATTTTATGAAAAGTGTGTGCATTAAAGATAGAAAATACCAACCCTGGAGTTGCACCATGTTGACCTATGTCTGTTTCTTTAGTTCTGTGGAGAGAAAGAGAATGACAAAAACATTCTGTATGTCTAGCTATATATTAAGTGAAGATAGCTTCGAGCATAGCAGAAGAGCATCTGGCAAGGGAACAGAAGCCCACACTGCAGCCTTGAAGAAATTTTTTTTCTTCCCATTGGCCACATGGGGTACAGTATAGAAACCATAAGTCACAAAACTTGTATTGCAAGTTCCTTGGTTTTTATTGTTAACTAAAAAATAAAAGCACAAAAGAAACATTGGTAACACTTTACAATAAGGTTGCATTCATTTTATTTAAAACTTTTAAAGTTTCAAAAAATGTGATACATACACTGGAAACCCTAATAAGTTGAGACTACTCAAATGATTTGAGGAAAGTGATTCTCTCGGTTCGTTTGAGTATTAGGAAATGTGGTCTCTTCATTGAATTAACTTAATTGTTTAAGTACAGATAACCTTAAATGGCTAATAGACTAAACTTCCAAACTTTTCAGCTTTTATATTCTTTAGTTACTCCCAGGACCGTTTATATCAAAGTTGAAATTAAGCCACACCATGTTGGTGTTTCGTAACATCAAATTTTTATGAGGTGGGTTGTTAACCCAACGCTCAACCCCCAACATGGATGACCAGGACTGTTACTGCGCCACCATGATACCCCGTGTGTATATAAATTAATAAAAATGTACTGTATATAAGCATTTAAATATCTACTTAAGTATTTAAAATGTATCTCGTCAGATGGAATCAGGAAGTATCTCTGTCCTGCTGGCCTTCAGCAAAATTCAGCATCACAAGAAAAATGAACACCTTGTGTCATATAACATTTTAAGTATAGGTATTTTAGGTAATGTCAATCTTTAGTAATGACAACAGCGGGGTTTACATTGTGTATACTGTATTAGTAACCAAATAAAATACCAACCAAAGAACACCCACCCTATTCTGACAAAGCCATAAAAATATATACATATGCAAAAATAAATAAATAATAATAATAATAATAATAATGAAATAAAAATAAAACTAAAAAAATAAAATAAGTCATAACAAACACAATGCCCATATTAGCTTAATCAAATAACACTTTCACACTGTAGTCACATTGTTTGTTACCCAATGATCAGCCCATTCTCATCAAAAAAATTAAGGAAGAAGTCCCAAATCTTATAAAATATGTGCATTTAATTTTTAGTTTCATTGATTGAGAAAGTTAGTCTTTCGATTGTTACATAAGAAGACATTTTCTTAATCCAGAGTGACAGAAATGGACCATGGATATACTTTCCAGTGGATGGCAATCTGGCGATTTGCATATAATAGACACAATTTTACAAACTTCTGTTCATATGTTTTTAGAGAAAAGGCAGACGGGAAAAGACCAAAAATTCAGATTTAGGGCAGACAGGGATTTTTTTACCAATATTTTTAGAGATTACACCCATTAATTCTTTCCAAAAGTATTGCAAGTGCTTTCTCACAAATGTTACGTGAGATCTGCTTCCTTCATGTCTGAGTCACCGACAACAAAAACAGCTACATTGCTTTCAGAGAAGAAAACTCCAATACTCTGAAAGGTAACAAACAAACAAACAAACAAACCATTAAACAAATAATAGGAGGGGGAAACACAGATGGATAAACAACACAAAGTCAAAACGTATACACCAGGAAACAATCAACAATTACACTTAGCAACAGGAATAATTTTATCACACCAAACTCAAATCCAACACGCCAACAAAAACTCGCTTTCCCGCCCCACACCCGTTGTTCACTTTTTAAAGGATGCCCTGGGTTACTTCATCCAATCTCATCTGCGTAACTAAGGCGGGGCTTAATGAACAATACATTATAACAGTATTTGTTTATATTAGTTAATGTTAGTTAATGAAAATACAGTTATTTACTGTTAGTTCAAGTTAACTCGGTGCATTACCTACAAGTATTGTTTATTATTGGTTAATGTTAGCAAATACAATTGACAAAAACATTCTAAGAATTAGATGCTTGTTACCAGTGAGAAATTAGAGAAACTTGTTCATGCTTTTATGACCAGTAGGGTGGATTACTGTAATGGACTCTTCACCGGCCTTCCCAAAAAGACAGTCAGACAGTTGCAGCTCATGAAAAACACTGCTGATTCTGACCAGAAGCAGAAAATAGCTGCATTTCCACTATCGGCCCAGTACGAGCCAGGGCTTTTATCGGGCCAGGCCAGGCCAAGCCAATCGCCCGGGAGGTTGAGTAATGAGGCCAAAATCATGTCACGTTTTCACTGTCGGGTTGGTAGCTCACAGCGCGTCACGCAAACACTGCCCCCAGAATGTCCCACAAATCAAATGTCACACAACCCACCCACTTCAGCGGGAATCAAGCAGATAAAGCGCACCATGGAATCATCACGAAACGGAACCATTAAAATGAAGACAACCGAAACAAACAAATTACCTGTTACTGTACAGCAGTACATTATATGTCTATAAGCACAGACCTGTGTATTACAATTCATTACATTTGTTTACTCACCGGCCGACTGTTGGCATTGTGCATCGAGTGCTCTCGCCACTAACGGAGGGACCCAGCACAGCGAGCGCACATATCCATAATATAAAACCACAGAAATTTTCCGTTATAACTAGGTATGAAATGTATTTTATAACATCTTTGTTTTGATAGACGTCGTGTTAAGTGTTTCAGCACATAAGAGCAAGTCACTAAAAATTAAAAATACTTTATTATTTAATGCAACACCCTTACATTTAAAAAGGAAACATAAGGGTAATCATAGTCAAAAAGACCTCATAAGGCTAGATGTTTTCGTTCCCTAATTTATTTATTTATTAATTTGTTTGGCGCATGTATTCATGTACGATTGGAAATCTGTGCTCACCTCTCCTTTCACGCCGCCCCAAAGCCCCAGCTGGCCCTCTTTTGCCCAAGGTATTCGGCGGGCCGAAAAAGGCCGGCCGCTGGCCCCAAGAAAGCCCCGATTTGGCCTGATTAGGCCCCAAAGGTGACAGTGGAAACGCGACTGGCCTTGGCTCGCCCTGGCTTGCTCGCTTTAGGCGCGATAGTGGAAACGTGGCTAATCAGAGCACGTCACACCTGTCCTCAGGTCTTTATACAGGCTCCCAGTTACAATCAGAATAGATTTTAAAGTATTATTACTTGTTTAAAAATCACTAAATGGCCTAGGATCTCAATACATTACAGATATGCTCACTGAATACAAACCTAATAGATCACTTAGATCATTAGCATCAAATAAATTAGAAATTCCAAGAGTTCAGTCAAAGCAGGGTATCCACCTTTAGCTATTACGCCCCTGCTGCTGGAATCAGCTTTAAGAAATGATCAGATGTGCTTCAACGTTAGAAACATCCAAATTAAGACTGAAAACACATGTTTAGCTGTACCTATACTGAATGTGCACTGTGCTACATTCGACAGATCACACTATTATGTATTTCTTCTCTTTTTTATTCTTTTAATACCTGTTTAACACATTTTAGTTTTTATCTGTTTGTAATCATCTTTAATACTGTTGTTTTTATTTTCTTGTTGTTTTTTTTTATTGTTGTTTATGTAAAACACTTCGAATTACCATTGTGTATGAAATGTGCTATATAATAAACTTGCCTTGCCATCCATCACTTAATATCAAATAATGAAAAAGTATTGTTAACTACAATTAAATAATGAAAACTTATTATAAAATCTGAGATTGTTAAACATCTAATTTTCCCAAAAAAGAAAACTATCCACATTTACTCATCCTCCAACAAGGGAGAAATGTAATACTTTGTCAAAAAGTGCAACATTTTTATGAAATCACCTCGTTATAATCCTTGATTCTGTATCTTTTTAAAAGATTAGAGTGTTTAATTGAGGACCTAGGGCAGAAATGAATACAAACTTTATCTAAAGTCTTAAGTTAAGATCTGTCAAGAACATTTAAAGATCCTAACTAAGACTGCCATGGTGACAGAGATAAGATGCATCTATAATACGTCCTCAGGTTATTTCCTGAAAAAGAGATTAGATAAGATACACAGTTGTCAACCTTTTTCTAAGAGACACCCTGACATAAAAATGAAAAAAGAGAGAAGAGTTTCTTAGAATTCCATTCATTTAATTTCAGCTTTAACTACTCTTTTCATTATGTGTTCACAGGCTTCTTACAGCTCCGCAGGAATGCAGTTTGGTTGAAAGTCTAATATTGGTTTTAGAGAGGAAAAGGGCATTGTTGCTCTGTGCTACAGATGGTGAAAGTGAAGATGGTGACTCAAGGCTGTGAAGGTCAGAGGTCTATCTTCTGTGTGTAAGTAACATTTTTAAGCCCAGCAAAGTAATGTGCAGTACACCACATTTCAGTATTTTATGAACTATTATTTATGCGTTAGAAAAAAAGAAAGAAAAAGAGCATGATACTCAGTATCCCTGTGAAAGAACAAAATGTACTGGACATTCCTCCTTTTAAGGCATTATTGCATGTGATGGACCGACACTTTGAAGTGAAAGGGTTTTCTATTTTTTATTCTTCTGCTTAACAATTTAAAAATGGACTCATTAGAGATATTATAAACATGCCCCCTGCTGCAGGCAAATAAGGAAATAAATCAAAGGAATAGGGAATGCCAGTTTCTCCCTAGATATTTGAGTTTACTTGTGTCTCTTACTGAAAAGCGGCTCATAACAATGGTTTAATGGTCTTTCTTTGTGTTGTGACATTCAAAGGTTAACAGATATCAAAAAGGAAGATGTGGACTTGGTTGTATATGTGGGTTGTTAATCAGCTTTTGATATCAGTTGGGAAGGCAGATGATGTCAATTCAAAAGTACAATATGTGAAATGTTTAATATGTCAGATGTTTAAAATACGTGTCAATTATTAATAATAATCTGACACCTAGTGATAATTTTCTTGATAATCTGATGTTCTGATGTCCTTAAAACGGGTCAGTTTTTGTCATAATATAGATTTGTTTGGTGGTGCAAAATAAAATAAGAACAGCAACTGCACCTAACAATTGTTTAAATGTTACATAATATATCTGGGTGACACAGTGGCTCAGTGGGTAGCACTGTCACCTCACAGCAAGGAGGTCGCTGGTTTGAGTCCCGGCTGGGTCAGTTAGCATTTCTGTGTGGAGTTTGCATGTTCTGCCCTTGTTCACCTGGGTGTCCTGTCCTGTGCATGTCTTGGTTCTCCAGGTTGGGGTTTGAGCTCTGGGCTGATGACCCACATCATAAAAATTCAAATGAAAAATAATAATTGATGTTAAATATTAACTTAGACATAAATGGCCCTGAGAGTAAGTACATGATATATCCAATGACAGAGAAAATGTTTTATTTTCCACTGAAAAAAAATTATTCATTGGATTTACAATTGTTTTAGTTAGGTGGTTGCAAACAATTTATATGGGCTGAATTTAAACAAACAAACAAACGAAGTTAAACTCAACTCAGTTACTTTCTTTAAATTCAGCCGCAAATAAAAAAAAGTAAATCCTATGCATTTTTTCAGTTCCGTGAACTGTTTTCATAAAAACTCATTGAGGATTTAAAGGCGTGGTCCTCTACAAAACTATATTTTAAACTTTAGTTCATGTGTAACTGTGCGTTAACACCGAAGGCAGTGAGAGCGTTAAAATTCGCTACATTGATTTCGTATCAAAAAATACTCGGGGCTTGTCACGATATTGGAGATGAGTCGTCTGTGGATGTCTTGGATGGCCTCATGCATAAGTTAGCAAGAACTTTGCTGCAAATAATGGACTGTGGCTGAGTCAAGGACTCTTTGTTTCAAGAAAATGGAATAAAACCATAGTTAAGGTAACTATCTTAATATTTCCTGCATTTTGTGTTTCCAGTTTTGCTAGTGCTGTGATTCAAGATGTTTGGAGATTCCTCACCTGGCGCCAGTATGCTTACTATTAGCTGCTAAAGGCAAATCAGTGAGACTCTGTCTTTTCTCTGGAGGATGAAATACAAATTTGAGAGCGTCAAAACTCGCTACATTGATCTAGTATTTAAAGGGGCCGTTGCAGCACATCAGGTACATTCCTGCATAAAACATGCTTTCTAGCGTGAAGATGTTGCACACTTTTTATGAAATTCATTTAACAATGTAGATCAAGTTGGGTGTGGTGGGACTTTGCTCCACTTAATTATCCAATATGCCTTCATATGTCTGAAATATCCTGAAGCAGCAATACTGTTTTGTACTGTCACATGAGATTCCCGTTTTTTTAAAGATATATATATATATATATATATATATATATATATATATATATATATATATATATATATATATATATATATATATATAATGCACATCAGTAACTTGCCAGTAACGTTTTTAAAGTATGTTCCTGAAAGAAAACATTGCAAATAATTAGAAATCCGGTGACCGCAATATTTAAACCTTTGGGAATGACTGTTGTGGGAACCAAAGTTCACAGTGACTTCACAGTGAAAGGTCAAGTTTCTCTGGACTCATCTCAAGTGGTGGACTTCAACATTCTGATTGCTTGTCGCCGAACAGCGTCATAGTTAATTACCATAAAGTTGACTTGTTTTCAACTCTCCTCAACGACCATACTGGTGAAGAAGCGATGTGCTGCTCCTCGCTGCTTATCGTTGCCGGCTTTCATTGAAAATGAATGACTTCGGCTACTTTGATGCTCTCGCAGCTTTCGGTGTAAATGTACAGTAATGTAGCTGTGTGAACATAAACAACATCTCTGAATGTAATATACTCAGTTCAGTGTTCAATGCAAAGGCAGAACTTGGCTTTTGCAGAGTTAGCTCAGCAAAGCCTGCAGCAAATAAATTTTGGGGACTACAAAATAATATATCTGGGTTAATGAAGTCATAAACCCTTCAGGTTATGTGCATATAGCCTGCACAGGAAAAGTGGGTGGCCAGAGGTGCTTTAATGTTATAGCAGAGAAAGCTGAAATGCCGTTCAAACGCTTTTATTTCAACAGAGCTTCTTCTGTTTCTGTATTTGGGCATCCAAAGGACACAACACAAGGTGAGAAATGCTTACCATTTTTTTTATAATTTGTTCCAGAGTTATAAAAAAGAAAAATATATATCTAGCATTTGACAAAGGAGAGCTTCCAGAATCTCTCCCAGTTTAGTGCTGGATTTGGCTGAAAACTCTTCAAAGGAGGAACAGCTCTATGATAGCAAAAGCTATGCATTGTGAGCCACAACCTATAGGTGTTTTTATTTTTTAAAACTGATCTATTACATGCATAGTGTATAGCGTTAACGGTGTGTTGTAACAGGGACATAAACAAAGATGTAAACAATGAAAAATGCTGTTTGGCACCAGTAAGAATTTAATTTCAAACTCATATTCATCCCTCAAACCCCTGTACACACCCACAATCCTCACCAGCACTGCAGTGTCTCTCTATGCAGCCTCTATGCTGTGTTCTTCATCTCTAACAACGAGTACACAAAAAATATGTGAACGTTTCATATTACTTGCACATGCTTATTCCGAATATATATGACTGACAATGTGAATATATATGACAGACATATATGACTGATGGTGTTTTAATGTTAGCCGAGTAGCTGTATATAAAAAAGTAAGATATATGAAAACATTTTTTTTTTTTTTTTTTTTTTTTTTTTTTTTTTTACAAATGAAGCATGAGCACACATTGCTTTGCACCCCACAAACACAACCAAGCCTTATGAATAAATTCTGTATCACCACTTTAATAGTTTAAGAGATTGGGGGAGATCATGAAATAAAAAAGAGACTTTCTGTTACATTATGACTGTAGTCACACTATAGCTACACACAATTCCGTCCAAATGGCTCCCAAAATTGGATTTTCTATAATAGGTGCCTAAAGAATGCTGAAAACTGTTCTGTTCTGACTGTTTTTTATACTATACTGAAACTCATAAAGATTTTAAAGCACTGTAGGAGGGGTGGGGAAATGATGAGTAATTTTTTTTATTTTATTTTTGGATGCTTTTAACAAACAGTATTTGAGTGCATACATTTGTAATATTCTACTGCTGGAAGGATACCATGTCTTATTCCCCTGGAGAATGGGCTGAGTCTGCTGCTGCTGAACAGAAATGCTTGGATTTTCATATTTACAATGATAAATCTGTGTGTAAATGATAACAAAAGTTTAATTTTGCGTGAACAATTCCTTAATACTCTTAAGTTTATGAGATGCTATGAGTTAAATTGAGTGCTTATATTTATCAGGGGAGAATTTTTCATTTAGATTTGCCTGGATGATATTTTTTTATTAAAAACAAATGTACTGATTAAAGAAATGTATTGTTTGAAGTAAAAAAAAAAATGTTAGTGCAGTCATGGCATAATAAAGACTGGCAAACCAGTAATTGAATATAGACACACTATTACTGTAAGGTCATGCATTCAGTATAACTAACTTTAAAAAACAATTCTAATTACAGGAGGCAAACTTTGTAGGTTAACAACTCCAACAACAACTGTAATGTGTGCCCACTTACATCTGATTATGGCAACTAATGTAATGTTGTTTACATTCTCTTATATAATATATATATGCTAATACAGCCATGGGATAATAAAGATTGACATTGGCAAGTAGTTGCAATCAGGTACATTGGTTATTACTGAGGTTATGCATTTAGTGTTAATAACTTGAACATCAATTATAAAACAAAAAGTCTAACTTTGTGTGTTAACAACCCAATAGCTATGAATATTTTATGGATTAATGTATTTTAATTATCCTGCATGTAGCACAAAGTTGTTCAACCACAATTGATTTAATAAGAAAAATTGTTAATGTTGAAGTCTAAATCATCTGTAAATATAGAAAATGCCTTGGATGATCTCAATCCTTTGTTATTACAATGGTTACTAGTATGCTAGTATTCAGCAATTGAAAGTCTTAACTGCATTAACTGGCCACTTTATTAGGTACACCTGTCCAACTGCTTGTTAACGCAAATTTATGATCAGTCAATCACATGGCAGCAACTCAAAGCATTTAGGCAATTAGACATGGTCAAGGCAATCTACTTGTGGCACTGACTCTTTCAAAGTCAGATTTACAAACCTATCCACTCGATATATTTGCCAACTACCGATTGTGTTTCATATATCATATCAGCATTTTTTTTTTATTCCCAGGTTCTGCAGGTTGTAATGTCTCAAATTTTCAAGAAATCAGGTTAGGTCCTGCGGCTCCTGCGATACAGCCGTTACTTTGAACGTGGCATGGTTGTTGGTGCCAGATAGGCTGGTCTGAGTATTTCAGAAACTGCTGAGATTCTCACGCACAACCATCTCTAGAGTTTACAGTGTTGTACACTGTACTCAAATGGCCTCCACAGTCACCAGATCTCAATCCGAAACGAGAATCTCTGGGATGTGGCTGAACAGGAGATTGGCATCATGGATGTGCAGCCAACAAATCCGCAGCAACTGCGTGATGCTATCATGTCAATATAAAATCTCAAAGGAATATTTCAAGTACCTTATTAAATCTATGCCACAAAGGATTAAGGCAGTTCTAAAAGAAAAAAAAAAAAAAAATTGGTAGAAACCAACCTAATAAAGTGGCCAATGAGTGTAGGTTAACTAGGCAAGTTAGGGTACAGTAATTAGGCAAGTAATTATATGTTTGTTCTTTAGACAGTTGAAAGAAAATTTTGCTTTAGGGGGCTAATAATATTGGCTTAAAATTATTTTTAAAATGAAACAATGCTTTTATTCCGGCCAAAATAATACAAATAAGACTTTCTTCAGAAGAAAAAATATATTTTTAGAAATACTGTGAAAAGTCTTTCGTTCTTAAACACATTCTGAGTGTTTTCACTGTCCGTGCCTTGAAAGCCCAGTGAGTGCACAATTCTTCAGTGAGGCACAACTCTATCTCTAATGTGTAAAGCACCTGATTCTGTGTTGCTTGGTCGAGAGCTTCTGTGTTTCTCTCAAGAGAATTGAAGGTCTACATTTAATTAATTGTATTCTTTGTTGCTCTTTATTGTAGAAAATTATTTATTCCGTTTCTAAGAACAAGCTGAAAACGTTGATGGGCAGGAATAATACACAAGGCTTAATTCCACTATCATTTTAGCAGACCACCTCATTAATGTGCAGGATCCGTCAAATAAATAGCAGCAGCAGTAATAGTTGTGTTTTAATTTATTTTATATTGTATGCTCATTCATTCATTTTTCTTCAGCTTAGTCCCTTTAGTCATCAGGGGTCACTGAAGAGCGGGGAGCTGGTATGGTGATGGTTTCGCTTTTGGTGTGCATGGGGACTGTACCAAAAAGCTTCCCAGACTGTACCAAAAAGCTGAGGAGGGTAAAATTCTGGGAGTGAATAAGTGTGTATGGATGTTTCCCAGTGATGGGTTGCAGCTGGTAGGGCATCCGCTGCGTAGAACATATGCTGGATAAGTTGGTGGTTGATGCCCCCATTGAAGCACATTAAAGGGTCCCCCTTTAAATAACATTCAAATATAGACTTCTGATACCTGTTTTCCAGAGTATGTGTTTCCAATTCTGCATGCCATGTGCATCAGACATTAAGCTAAGCAGTCTGTGTGTGTACAACGTCTGAAGCAGTGCCTACCATTGTTCGAAAACAATATCTCCACAGCCCCTGATCCCATTAGAAGTCTATGTGATTGTTTATTTGAACAGCTCTGGGTCAGGCAGCCAGCCGTCCTTGGCCGATGAAACCTCCTTGTTGTCCAGACCTTCTGCTGTCAGTTCTAAGCTCAAGCCCTGAGAGACTAATAACTGCATCATGGAGAAGGAATAAAAACATATAAGCATCCCCTCGCTTTTGGATGTTTTACAATTGTTAGGCCTGTAAATGTCATTTACATAGAACAATAATAAAATTGTTTGTTTTTGGCTTGAGGTGTAGCTGCTGTTATATCCATGGCTACTTCTTTTTTCAATAAATACTCTTCAACACACCGTGTAATCTTGAGTCAGGTGCTTCATTCATTCATTCATTCATTCATTTTCTTTTGAGCTTAGTCCCTTTATTAATCTGGGCTCGCCACAGCGGAATGAACCGCCAACTTATCCAGCACATTTTTTCGCAACCCATCTCTGGGAAAGAGCATCTACGGCTGTATATATATATATATATATATATATATATATATATATATATATATATATATATATATATATATATATTTTTTTTTTTTGCTTTCGTTTATATGTGGGATATGGCCATATCACCCTGCAGCCCAAGACCCGTTACTCACTGAAGCTAAGCAAGGCTGAGCCTGGTCAGTACCTCGATAAGAGTCCACATGGGAAAACTAGGTTGCCGTTGGAAGTGGTATTAGTGAGGCTAACAGGGGGCGCTCAGCCTGTGCTTAGTGTGAGTCCTAATGCCCCAGTATAGTGCAGGGGACACTATGCTTTCAATGAGTGAGCGCATAGAATAGGGGTTACCCCGGTGTCGGCCAAATTCTTTTAATCGGCCCTAACCCATCATGGCCTCCTAATCATTCCCATTTACGGATTTGGTTGTATCACTGTCTCTCCTCTCCATTAACTGGTGCTGTTTTCCTGTGGCTGCCATCGCATCATCCAAGTGGATGCTGCACAATGGTGGTGGTATGGAGAGACTTCTCGTCATGATTGTGTAGCACTTTGGGTGTATGGCCATACACAATAAATGCTCTATTTAAATACACATTATATTGATAATAACATTGATAATAAAGTGTTTAGCATGTTGTCCTGGGAGAGAGCCCTGAACTCATAAGATCCTCGAGCCTGGGGTTTCCTCTCATTTTCAGGGCGAGAGGAGAGTTTGAGCTCAGGTAGGTCTCGGGAACTCTTCTGCTTGTTTGTGGTCAATGACAATGGAGAGTTACACTGCTAACTATGAGATCATCTATGATGTCAATTAGGTTTGGTCAGTTTACTTATGTCACATGTCATTGAATGGTGTGATGAACCCGGGAGAAGCCCACACGAGCACTTGGAGAACATGCAAACTCTGCAAAGAAGCATTAGCTAGCCTGGTACAGACTTAAACCAGTGATGTTTTTGCTGTGAGGCAACAGTGCTAACCACTACACCGCCATGCCACCCTATCCAGGAAAAGGGAGGAAGAGTAGGGGATTCTTCAAAACGAATGTAAATGGTGTTAGAAACTCTGGTTATTTATGGTGAGTTAGGAGTTATCTGATTGATGAATCATATGTTAGCTTATGCGGGACCATCTGTGGTCAATCATAAGCTTGTGATGCTCACAAAAAATTAGTTTATAAATATACATTACTTTAATTTGTTTTTAGCAATGTGACATGTTAGATATGACTTATGAGCACCAGAGTTGAACATTTGAGGGTATTTATTGGGTAATAGTTTGAGGGTTTGTTTGAATAAGTTTGACCTTTGACATTTTTTGGGTAGATTTTTGCAGCATTTTTGTATTCTCCTAAAGTGGCTTAATGTGCTGCAATTAAAAAAAAGACATGCAAACACCAGCAAATTGTAGTATGTTTTTTAATTTGTGCTTGTGTTATGAGGATTTGCTGAGCACACGTTTTCTTTATTTGCTGGTGTGTTTTCTTTTTGCATGCTTTTTTTTATTTGCAGCATGTTAAGCTCTCTCAGCCACCAATGTTTTCTTAAAAATGAGCGCACATTCGAAAGATGGTGTACTGATTAACAGGCATTGCAGAACTGTGAAGGTGTTTGTTAGCCTGATGATGTCTGTTGATTTGCTTTTTGATGCAGATACAAATAATACCAACTATATACAGTTGAAATCAGAAGTTTACATACACTGTATAAAAACGCACATAACCATTTAAAAAAAGTCAGATGTTATTGTGACAAAACTTTTGCTCTTTTAGGTAAGTTAGGATTATCAAATTTGTTGATGTTACGCTTAATAGCAGAACAATGAGAGAGATAATTGTCATAACGTTTCTTGAAAGTGAAGTTTACATACAATAAGATACTTATGCCTCTGAAAAAGCTCAGATGATGGTGTCAAGGTTTTGGTAGTTTCCGATTGGCTAATTGGAGAATAGTATTTAAGGAAAACCTCAAAATCACTGCTTCCTTTTGTGACAACATGGGAAAATCAACAAGCCAGAATCAACAAAAAAGATAAAGAATAATATTTGGAGAAATGTCCTGTGGTCTGTTGGAACGAAGATTGAACTGTTTGGCCATAATGACCAGTGTTACATTTGGAGGACAAAGGGGAAAGCTTACAAGCCTAGGAAGCACCATCCCAACTGTGAGGTTTGGGGGAGGCAGCATCATGTTGTAGAGCTGTTTTGCTGCAGGAGGGACTTGTCCACTTCAAAGCATAGATGGCATCATGGAGAAATAACATTGTGTAGAAATACTGAAGCAACATCTCAAGACATCAGCCAGGAAATTAAAACTTGCCCACAAATGGGACTTCCAAACAAACCATGACCCTAAGCATACTGCCAAAATAGTTCAAATGTGCTTTAAGGATTACAGAGTGAATGTGTTAGAGTGGCCTTCAAACTATTGTGCAAAGCTTGTGGAAGAACACCCGGAACATTTAACCAAAATTATACAGTTTAAAAGCAAAGCTTAAAAATACCAAGGAAATGTATATAAACTTTTGACTGTTTAGAAATTAATAAAAAGTCTCAAAAAAATGTATCTCATTATCCTGGAATTTAGCAAATGTAAATAATTTAGGTAATCCTAACAGACCTAAAATAGTAAACGTTTAGTATTATTTACCTTGAGACAATTAAAAAAAATTGTTAGGTTCCTTTTTTAGAATGTGAACTTCTGGTTTCAACTGTAGGTGTGTGGAATTATTATTTTATTACAACCAACACAACGCAGAAGGACATCCGTTACACCCGCTGTCAAATCAGACATGCTTGCCTTGCAGTGCAATCTCATTTTCAGTCCTGCGTGGGAAAAATATTTAATGTGCTATAATTATGTGGTTCGGTACAGGCTGTACATCTTTATTAAATAATCCTTGACCAGTCTGCATTAACAATAGCTGCTATCTTAAAACCTCTGGCAATCTCACTTGGGTCTTTCCCTTGGTTATGTGCTTGTGTTCAGATGGTATAAAAGCCAGGCTTACACTGTGCTATTTTTTTAATAATCCTTTTATTATTGTTGCTTGTCCCCATGTCAATCCATGAAATATCAGTTATAATGTCATACTGTACACTAAAAAATGATTCATTGGATTTGCAAAAAAATTAAGGTAAATGGTTTTGGGAAATTTTAAATGGTAAATGAGGGAATTTATACAAACAGATAATATTTAATATATATCAACTTAATTTGTTTAACAAGAAGACTCATCCAGAGTTTGACATCCATTTGTCAAACGTTCAGCAAGTCACGTTCTGTAATGGTACTTGAACGGCAAATATAAACAATCTGTAGTGTTGATTTAGCTCATAACATGACTTATTTGCCTAATAAACCAGAAAAAAAACATGTTGACATTTCGACGTTTGCCTACGGTAGTTTGAAGTTGTCATGTTAATCGCGTCGTCAATTTGGTGCTCGTATTGCTTCTTGGTTTGACGTATTGTAATTGAAGTCACATTGCAGAACTGTGTCTCCAATCTTTTGACACTGTCAGACTCTGAATTTCTCCGAAGGGAAGAGTTTGATTGAAACAGCCATTAATAGGCTGATGGTGAACATATCAAATCAGTTTCTAGTCTGGGATTATAGGAATTATTTAATGTAACCTTTCCAAGATTTGGCTCTGATGAACAAATCATGGCCAACATCATGCCATTCCCTCACTGCAATGCTTCACCAGACAAACCAACTTCCAACAAATACAAAAACAGGATTTTATTAGAAGCAATCATTTTAATATACGTCAAAAAGTCATTTACAGTATTATTGTATTGGCAAATGTAATTTTGACAGTACATAATATTTTACTAGATACATTTCAACTAGTATTTAGCTTAAAGTGCAATGCAGTTAAAAACAGCTTTTATTTTAGCCAAAATAAAACAAATCAAACTTTCTCCAGAAGAAAAATATATATATTATAGGAAATACTGTGAAAATACTGTGAAAATTTAAAAAAAAAGAAAAAAATCACAGGAGGACTAATAATTCTGACTTCATTCATTTATCTGTTTTCTTTTTGGCTTAGTCCCATTATAAATCTGGGGTTGCCACAGCAGAATGAACCACCAACTTATCCAGCATATGTTTTATGCAGCTGTTGCCCTTCCAGCTGCAACCCATCCCTGGGAAACATCCACACACATTCATTCACATTTACACTACAGGCAATTTAGCCTACCCAATTCACCTATACCACTTGTCTTTGTTGTGGGGGAAACCAGAGCAAACCCCACACAGAAACACCAACTGACCTAGCTGAGGCTTGAACCAGCAACCTTCTTGCTGTGAGGCAACAGTACTACCGACTTCAACTGTATATTTTAAGGAAACTTCCTCTTTTCTAGGCTACAGATGTTCACAGTAGCATTTTTACAGTTTTGTTTAAATCACGGCCGTTTTTACAGTATAGTATTCAATACGGAATTTAATGTGGAAGTATCCTTGAAATAAACCATCCGCTTCTTGTTCGAAGCATCCTTAAAATAAACCATCCACATCTTGAAATAAGAGTGCTTGCAAGGCCTCAACAGAAACACAAATAAGCTGTTTAAATGGGACATATCAAAGCCTGTATTGTTTATACTTTATTTGTTCTCCTGTTGGCAGACTCAATCTCGTGGAGCATACAGTACATGAGAAAATGAATGGGCATCTCTATCTAGTATAGACAGTGACTTATTATGATGGATTCTTTTTGCATTTGAAGCAACATGACACACATGCTCTAGACAGGCAAGCGACAGATCATCAGGAGACAATGATGAAAAATGATGTGTCTTTTTCCTAGAGGTCTGTGTATTTGCCCTTGAAAGGTCTTGTTTATTAAAGAATGAATGCCTTAAGACAATGTCATGCATTACAAAGTTTGAAAAAGTAGAGATTTAAAGGGTTTTTACTTGTAAAGGTTGATCTCTAATAACCCTCACTTCATTTTTTTTTTTTTTTTTTTGCTTGAGAATGACATTTTTGTGAACACCAAGAATTTACAGGGCACCTCTGGTGAACAAGATCTGCTTTAATGAGAAGACTTGTCCATACAGCATGTCATAATGTTCAGAGCAGAAAATGATATCATATATATAGCTCCAGGTTTAAAATCATTAAAAGCCAGCTATAATTGGCCTCCAATTGAAACTAGCTACCTAAAACAAATGGAGTTCATTAAATCATTGAAATAGTTGGTCACGCTTAATTTTGATGGTCTACTTGTTGAATTTAAGGGTGCTTTCACACCTAGACTTTTGTTTTGGAAACTGTCTCGTTTGCCCAATTAGCGCGGTTTGTTTGGCATATGTGAATTCAGCAATTGCGCTCGGATCCGCACTAAAACAATCACTCGGAGATCGCCTGAATGAGGTGGTCTCGGCTCGATTGATATGAGCTCTGGAGCAGATTGATTGTAGTAAGAAAGCAATATGATCCGAGGCCGGCTACATCACAGTGTTTCATGCATATGTTAGTGTAAGTTGACATGTACTTGCAAAGTTACTTATAGTCATTGGTTCGAGCCCCGGCTGTGTCAGTTGGCATTTCTGTGTTTGAAGTTTGCATGTTCTCCCCGTGTTTGCTCTGGTTTTCCCCACAAGTCCAAGGACATGCGCTGAATGTGAATTAGGTGAGCTAAATTGTGGCTGTGTACCTGTATAAGTGGAAGGGCATCCGCTGCCTAAAACATATGCTGGATAAATTGGCGGTTCATTCCGCTGTGGTGACCCCAGATTAATAAAGGGACTAAGCCGAGAAGAAAATGAATTGTCATGGGCCAAATTTGATCTGGGTTTCTCTCATCTGCTATCTGTTTCAGCTGTTGCCTCTTAAAATCAGCACTGGTGTGCACGCATTAAGGCCTGTGCACACCGAGACGTTTTTTGCTCACGTTTTCCATCAACGTTTAACGCCTCGTGACTAAATAAAGAGCGTCAATTTGATCGTGCACACCAACGCGCAAAATGGCAGGCGTAAAAGCTTCATTTAAAAAAAAAAAAACACCTCATGCTTGTTTTTGTTTTTGTTTTGACGCGCCGCTTCAAAACCTTCTCCACCAATCAGATTGGCACTTTGTTCATGTGCACGGAGCTGCTAAAGTTACATACAGCACTTGGAGGCGCTCAAGCTGCTTGGAGCTGCTTATTGTTTTGGTAAATAATAATCATTTCATCATTGATAGAGCTGCTACAAGAACCATCCATAACAACGAGCGTGTCAACATTGTCTTCTTCTTTTTTGTTACAAGCGGGTGTCAGAAGCTAAAGTTGTGTTGCGCTATCTAACGTCAAGGAGTGATTTTGCATACTCTTCTGCTCGACGCCAGTGAAAACCGCTTGGGTTTGAACCTGGAAAAACGTCTTGAAAAACGCTGACCATAAACGCAAACGGAAAGCATCCCTGTGTGTACAAGCCTTTACTCACCTGTTACTCCTTTGGTCTAATTCTCTCCTCTACATATCTTGCCCTTTATTGAGACTGGTAGTCAGATTATTGAGATAATGTGTCTACACACTCTGTGTTGTTCTTTTTACTATAGCTGTTTTTTTAGTCTGTTAATCTAGTCTAGTCCTGTCTAAAATCGTATTCATTGTTTGATGCCTTACCTGTGATCTGTGCAGTCACCTCGCTGTTTTGGGTCCTGCCTCAACCTCCCCGCTCGACAGCTTCAGCATTCGTTCTGCTACTGGGATTCTCTTCTCATCCGGCTCCTTGAACCCCCGAATAATATAATATAATATAATATAATATAATATAATATAATATAATATAATATAATATAATATAATATAATATAATATAATATAATATAATATAATATAGGTGTGGGTGAAGCAGTGGTGCAGTAGGTAGTGCCGTCGCCTCACAGCAAGAAGGTCGCTGGTTCAAGCCTCGGCTCAGTTGGCGTTTCTGTATGGAGTTAGCATGTTCTCCCTGCCTTCGCGTGGGTTTCCTCAGGGTGCTCCGGTTTCACCCACAGTCCAAAGACATGCGGTACAGGTAAATTGGGTAGGCTAAAATGTCCGTAGTGTGTGAATGTGTGTGGATGTTTCCCAGAATTGGGTTGCGGCTGGAAGGGCATCCGCTGCGTAAAAAAAAAACTGGATAAGGTGGCGGTTCTTTCCACTGTGGCGACCCCCGGATTAATAAATGGACTAAGGCTAAGCCAACAAGAAAATGAATCAATGAATAATATAGGTGTCACGGTGGTGCAGTAGCACAATCGCCTTACGGCAAGAAGGCCACTGGTTCGAGCCTCAACTAGGTCAATTGGCATTTCTGTGTGAAGTTTGCCTGTTCTCCCCGTGTTCTTGTGAGTTTCCTCCAATTGCTCCGGTTCCCCCACAACTACAAAGACTTGGTATAGGTAAATTGGGTAAGCTAAACTGACCAAAGTGTATGTGTGTAAAATTCACCCCAGTGAAACCCCAGATTATTGAAGGGACTAAGCCTGAAAAGAAATTAATGAATGAAAAATATAATATAATATAATAATTCTTGTGTTGTAAACTCTGAGTTCGTACTTGCCATAAATTGGACCTATATTTTTTTAAATTTCTATAGAATTTAATCTTTTTATTAGGTTGTTATTTTCCTAATGCATTAAAAATTATCTAAAATTCTCCCTAATGTACATCCTGAGCTCTCAACCATTGCAAGATGCTGAACAGGTTTTGAGAGAGCATATGTTTTATGAGGGAACACAACTTTTTTTGCAAGTCAACAAAAAAGCTGAGAGCAAACACAAAGTTCACAAACTTTAAAAACCATATATTTTCCTCCCACCCAGTCATTTTTTTTTTCCTCCACCAAGTCCCTTTAGGGTCTTTATGGGCATTATATAAACGATATGCAAATGTAATTGTGAGAGAATTAAAATATAATTCTTTTCTAATGCAATGGTTAGAATTAAAGTTATTATTACCATCGAGACCTGAAGCAAATAATAGATGAAATCACTCTTGTGTATGATGTCGGATATTTCTAACTCAGTACTATTCAGTACTACTTTTACTTTCACTATACAAGAACAAAAAAAGCAGTCACGTTCCTCTGGTTGTCTGTGGTGATTAAAATCAATCATTTGAGTTCTGTCATCATCACCATTCTTGCTCACAGCTTCAGTTCCTGAAACAGTTTGACTAATAATAGTTCATTTAGAGTGATTGAAGTGATGAATAGGCAAGCTATAGACTGAAGCGAGAGTCAGGTAGAATGGCTTGATTTATCAGCAGGTGGTGTTTGAATCCCTCTGAGAGAGAACCTTGAAAATTGACTGTAATTCAAAGGATTAGTTCAAACATAATGAGCATAATGAGAGACTCTTGTCTGTGCAATACAGTATGCACTGTACGCTTAAATGGATTTCATCAAACAAATAAATTATCCCACGTTTTAGCAGATTTTTTGGTTACATTTCATTTTGATGGCCCATTTGTTGAGTTACATTGCATCTACATGCCAACTAATTCTCATTAGATTACAAGCAGACAGGTTGGGGTTAAGGTTAGTGTAAGTTGACATGTACTTACAAAGTTTCTTATAGTCAGTTAAATATCTGTTGAAGAAGTAGTATCAACAGATATTAAGCAGACATTCTACTAATACTCAAATGAAACATTAAAATAAAGTGTTACAGCTTTTTTTTTTTTTTTTGTACTTTTTAGCATTTATGGTGCCATCACATAAGTGCAAGTTAGCTTTCCCATGGGCACTGAAAAACCCATACCATGACAGACTCAGACTTGTTGCTGGTAACAGTCTGGATGATCCTTTTTTTATTGGTCCGGAGCACACAACGTTCATTTCTCCCAAAAAAATACCTGAAATACTGATTCATCTGACCAAAATTTCTACACGTTTCCACTGTGGGATGGTCCACCCTAGATGTCTCAGAGTCCAGAGAAGTCAACGGTGCTTTTGGACACTGTTAACATAGGGCTTCCTTTTGGCACAATACAGTTTTAACTGGCGTTTGTGCATGTGACTACATATTATGATACTTGACAAAGGTTTTCCTTAATAGTCTTGAGCCCATATGGTGATATCGCTTATAGATGAATAAGGATTCTTGATGCGGTGCCGCCTGAGGGATCCAAGATCATAGCTGTTCAGCTTAGGCTTACACACTTGTCCTTTATGCACTGAAATTCCTCCAGAATCCTTGAATCTTTTTATTATGTTATGTATTGGTGAGGGTGAAATATCCAAATGACTTCCTATTTTTCTTTGAGGAACATAGTTTTTAAATATTTCAAAAATTTTCTCATGTCTTTGTTGGCAAACTGGCGATCCTCAACCCATCTTTGCTATTAACAATTTCAGTAGGATAAATGAACAATATCCCGCTCAATAATAATAACAACAACAACAATAAAAATAATAATATTAATATTAATAATAATTAAATAGGGTGACACAGTGGCACAGTAGGTAGTGCTGTTGCCTCACAGTCAAGAAGGTCGCTAGTTTGAGCCTTAGCTGGGTGAGTTGGCGCTTCTGTGTGGAGTTTGCATGTTCTCACCGTGATCACGTGGGTTTCCTTCGGGTGCTCTGGTTTCCCCCACAATCCAAAGACATGCAATACAGGTGAATTGGGTAGGCTAAATTGTCCAGTGTATGATGGTGTATGGATGTTTACCAGAGATGGGTTGCAGCTGGAAGGGCATCTGCTACGTAAAACATTTGCTGGATAGGTTGGCGGTTGATTCCGCTGTAGCGACCACAGATTAATAAATAGACTAAGCCGAAATGAAAGTGAATGAATGAATGAATGAATGAATGAATGAATAATAATAATAATAATAATAATAATAATAATAATAATAATAATAATAATAATAATAAATGAATAATAATATTATTTATTAATAAGTAGGATTTTTTTTTCTTTTCTTAATAAATAGCGTACTGTAAATTACAACCATTAGCCTAACGATTTATATGATTTATACATGAGATTAAAATACATACAGTATAGCTAGTTAATTGTTAAAATAGAATATGTTCTCAATAATATTTTTGTTTAGGAAAACATAGGCCCTATATGTGCTGTTTACACACTGCATATTCAAATTAAAACGGAAAGCGAGTGCAAATATTATATTAATATTAGACTATTAATATTAGATTATTAGACTAATATTAGATTTTCTTTTTAATGCATGAGCATGTAAAAAAAGTATGGGGTTTTTCTCTAAAAAAGGTTGTTACTCCACTCTGTTTGGAGCAGGGTTGTCAAACTCAATTCCTGGAGGGCCGCAGCCCTGCAGTTTAGTTTCAACTGCCTGCTCCAACACACTGACCTGTAGATTTCAAACAAGCCTGAAGGACTCAATTAGTTTGATCAGGTGTGTTTAATTAGGGTTAGAACTAAACTTCGCAGGGCTGCAGCCCTGCAGGAATTGAGTTTGACATCCCTGGTTTATAGGATAAAGTCTTATGTTATAACTAACATGGTTCAAACGATGGATCTGCGACAAAGCAAGTACAGTTTTGGGAAACACTCGTCACTACACTGTTCTTGTCTCAAACGATGCATCATACCATGATTCAGCCACAAGTTATGTAGTTGTTTGGGAAACGCACTTCTGATAAGTAGCCCTAAATTGCTCCTGTCCCAACTTTTGTAGGTCATAACTTTTAGCTCTAGTATATTATTTGCATGAACATGGATGCATGGTATATTTTTTTTTTTTACATTTATTATCACAAGTGGAGGCTAAAAAGCAACCCACACTTAATTAACGTCATCATATACCAAAGTGTAAAATTAGAATTTCAAGTGTTTATGTCACAAACTTGTCTAGATAAGCAAGCCATGGTTTTCTCTTGTTTATTTATTTATAAGTGTCTTGACAGAACCCTATAGCTGTTGTTACAGAGCTTGCAGAACACTAATTTCTCCTATTTTCAATGTACATGTTTAAAGAAGAAGAATAAATTGTCATTTTATATAGTGTTTTTCTTTGCATTTGTTGTAGTGATTGCTGGCTAAATAATGAAATTATATAAATTTATTTAAATAGGTTATGATAAAAATGATCTAAATTAGTTATATGTACTGTGATATAAACATTCCGCTTTTTTTCTGCCTGTATTTTTTGACAAACTATCTTTTTTTTTTTTTTTTTACAAAGTTTATAGCAGAGAACCTTTAAAATTTGGCTTTGTTCTCATAGCCTTCACCTGCTGTAGTTTTCGCCTTTGTGAAACATTGGCATGAATACTGATATAATACATAAATAATAAAGCATATATTGCTCCATATTGAAGCCATTTGACTACAGTGAACTCATTGTCATGTTCAAGAAAGTAGTCTGAGATGATTCATGCTTTATGACATGGTGTGTTATACTGCTGGAAGTAGCCATCAGAAGATGGGTACTCTGTGGTCATAAAGGGATGGACATGGCCAGCAACAATACTTGAACCATTGATACAAGGCAGGGTGGATCCATGCTTACAGCTGTTCACTGGATATTTTCTCTTTTTCTCTGTAAACCCTAGAGACGGTTGTGCATGAAAATCCCATTAGATCGGTAGTTTCTGCAATACTCAGACCAGCCCATTTGGCACTATCAAACATGCCATGCTCAGTCACTTAAATCACCTTTCTTTCCCATTCTAATTCTCGGTTTGAATTGCAGAATATCATCTTGACCATATCTAAATGCCTAAATGCATTGAGTTGCTACCATGTTTGATCATCTTAATCATGTCTGATTAGGAATTTGCAGTAACAAGCAGTTGGACAGGTGTACCTAATAAAGTGAGTGAGTGTATATATATATATATATATATATATATATATATATATATATATAAAATACATTATTTTAAACATTTATGGAAGAAAATCCCTAGATTATTTGTATAGTGGAGATTTAAAAAGCAGCAGGTGATCTACAATTTCTAATAACCTTCAGCTATTATTTGCAGTAGCATGACTTTATTTATGATAATAAATAAATAGGTTTCTGTACCTCTGCTTTCCTTCGGAGTTTTTTTTTCACATTTATTTGCTGATTGTGAGAATATCAACTAAAAAGCAATCCATGCATACTACAGAAGTCATTATATATACAGTTTGAGGCAAAATTGTCTAGATTAGCTGTATAAACAAACCACAGTTTCCATTTGCATGCATTCCATGACAGAACCTTACTGTTATTGTTAGGTTGTAAAGAACCATAAGTGATAATGTTTACCTCTGTTAAAGAAATCCAAAGCTATTTTAGTCATCTTCGCCTTCCTTTCATGTTTTTCTTCATGACTGTCAATGCGAATTCAGCCTAAAAGGCAAGCCACGTTTATTAACAGTTATGTACGATAAATGAATTTCAAATGTTGAGACAAAATTCTCTTTATTTTCAAAGTAAGCCAGGGAAAAGCATCGAGAAACAATATACTGTAGGCCTACAAACAACATTAACGCATTTTGTGATAAATTGTACAGGGTGAAAACTGGCAGATTAGCCACACATACTCACAAAAAAATTCAAAATAAAAAACACTTGGCTCTTTCACAAAACCGTAATGCTGGTCAATGTCTATGGCCAGGTTGTGGGTTACTAAACTTTTAATTCAAGAGTTCACACTTAGCTGATGATTGATTATAAAGCGTGTTTGGCATGCTGTTCAGGGAGAGAGCCCTGAGCTCATCAGCTCATCAAGCCCAGGACTCTCTCCTGTTTGCAAGATGAGAAGGGAGTTTGAGTTCAGGTAGATCTTGAGAACTCTCCTGCGTATTTATGGCTAATGACGAATTAGAGTAGGGACTTGAAACAATAATTGTTGTGAGGCAACAGTGCTAATCACTGGGCCACCGTGCCACCCCATCAAGATAAAATGGAGGAGTAGGAGTGAAAGGAGGAATTTTTCAAGACAAATATAACTGAAGTGAGGAACTCTGGTTATTTATAGAGATTTACGAATCATCTGATTGGTGAATTATGTGTTAGCTAATGCGGGACCAGCCGTGATCAATACTGTAAGCAGGTGATCCTCTCAAAGTTAGTTTATAAATAAACTTCACTTATGCCCCGTTTACACTGCCAGTGCAATGTGACCCAATTCCCATTTTTTTCTCATACAGTTTAAATCGTGTAAACACACACACACACACACAAACACACAAAAAAACAAAACAAAAAAACGTATGCATTTGGATATTCAGAGGTCAGTTTCAGGCCTCCTTCATACTATATACAATATTGTCTTGTTTCATGTCGCGCAGCACACGCATTGAACCGCTAGTGACAGAGACAGATTAATTTAATTTAATTATATAGGCTAGAATTAAAATTATATAGCCCACTTTGCAGCTTTCTTTTAAATTATAGTAGATCTATATAAAAATAGTGCCGGATCGTTTCTCAGTGTTTTGCTGGTAATGTCTTACAATAAGGTTCATTAGTTAATGCGTTTACTAACATGAACTTAGCATGAACAACACATGTACAGCATTTGTTAATCATAATTGAACATTTACTAATGCATTATTAACATCCAAGTCCATGCTTGTTAACATTAGTTAATGCACCATGAGTTAACATGAACTAAAAATGAACAACTGTATTTTTATTAACTAACGTTTACTAACATGAACAAATACAGTAGTATATGTATTGTTCATTGTTTCTTCATGTTAGTAAATGCATTTATTAACATTAACTAATGAACCTTATTGTAAAGTGTGACCAATAAAAAATTAAACCTATTTCATTTTTCATTTATTTTTTATGTACAGCAAGTGAGACATAAAATGAAATAGTGAAATATAATCAACAACGAAAATGTAAATTAAAACTGAAAATTAAAACATAAATGAAAAAGTTCATTTATTGATTGTCTTAGTACTATCACTTTAAAACAACACTGCTTTATTTATTTCTTCAGGCCTACTTATTTGTATGCATCTTTGTACTTTCATTTTAGTTGTATTTAATTTACTTTCCAAAATGAATCCTCATTTCACTTAACAAGTTTACAATGATAATAAAGCTTTCAATGATTATAAATATATTATTGATGATAATAAAGTTTTCAATGATTAATGAAAGAATTCTGGTGCTTTGTTTCATTGTTTATCTGTATTTACAAGTGGAAAAGTATTTACAGCTACTGTATAGGCTATTTCTGTCTGTTCGCATCCCGTCCCTGCCCTCCTGGCGGCATAGTCACAAACTGCTGTCATACCTGAAAGCAAGTTCTTACTCATTTAGAGCAGTGGCGGTACAAGGGGCGGCGATAATGTTCATTTTAAAGTGTCACCCACTGTATGTGGAAATAAATCAGATATTATATGTATACGTGACAATGCGACTATCGTGTAAACAGGCAGATCACCTTAATTAAGGCAGTCTGTTTTTCTACATCATTAAACTTGCGACAATGTGGTACTTCTCCACTGTTTAATGACGTATAAGTAAGAGCATGTGTGGGGGTCGCCACGGTAAACAACAACAACAACAGAGGAAAAATGACGGAGGAAAGTGGTCAGCAGAAGTTGCCTGCCTTCTTGCCCTGTGACAATAATATCTAGATGCAGCCTTTATGATGCAAGCTGAGATTGCATCACTCAGCAATGCAATGTCAGACACAATGCACTCAATGGAGTGAGTGATGTCACTGTGATGGGTAGGGTTAGGGGTGGAGTTAGGTGAGCACATTAAAAAGCATTGGATGCAGCTCAGATTGCACTGCATCAAGTTTGCATCCATACCCCTCTCGTTCAAGATAAGACTAAATGACGTGCATCTCCAGACGGATGGCCCGACGAAATGATGTGTCGTTGTAGGACATGTATGTGGACAAGCTTTGACACAGCATATCAAATGTTGATTTGCTCATCCTAAAATTTCAGACCCACTGCTTCTTATTAAGGCTTGCCACAATTTGCTCTGACCAGACCTGAGATCTCTCTCATACCCACACATTCCTCTGAATGATGGAGGACACTATAAATAACACCATAGGCACAAGCTGTCATGATGGCATTTTACCTTCTCCTCTGCCTCAAAATCCTTTTAAAGTTAGGCGAACTTCAAATACTTCGCAGAGCTGAAAGTAAGACAATTTCTTCTGTGGTGGCTAGAGTGGCGCAGATGCTAGAACCCGCCTTTACGCATGTGCGACTTCATAAATTGTATGACAAGTGTAAACAAATGAATTGGATATGGTTTATAATTAAAATAACGTGTAAATGGACAGGCAAAGAAATCTGATACAGCAAATCAGAATTGGGCATAAAGGCGTGACAGTGTAAACGTGACCTTAGTGTTTTTCACTGAACTGAATTCATCAACTGATGGTTTTGAGTTAAATGGCAGCATTTGTGGCATTCATCAAACCAAATTCTGTGAACACCTAAATTGAAATTCCCATGGTGTCAAGACTTAACAATACGCTTTGCTTTTACTTGAACACTGTAAAAGCTCTTTATTGGCCTTGCTGATCAAAATTCAAAGGCTGTCAGACTATG